>NW_021703786.1:57221858-57271242 GCF_005190385.1 Monodon monoceros
AAGAAAGAAAGAAAGAAAGAAAGAAAGAAAGAAAGAAAGAAAGAAAGAAAGAAAGAAAGAAAGAAAGAAAAAGAAAGAAAGAAAGAAAAAGAAAGAAAGAAAGAAAGAAGAGAAAAAGACACCAAGGAGACTTGTTATTTAAAGGAAATTGTAGCACAGCCTTTGGTGGCAGGGAGAATCCTGTCTGAGTAAGAGAAAGCCACCTCTTCCATCAGGTCTGTGTCAGCTCTAGGCTATCAAGTTTTGCAAAACCAGGCACATTTTCTCCTCCTAATGCACTAGGCATTGAGCCAGCATCTAACTACCGTGAGGCTGGTGCATCAGATGCCCTTTACCTGCTGCTGGGGGAATAACAGCCTGGGTCCTAGGTTCGGCAGTCAAGGCCCTCCATGATCTGGTACCAGGAAAACTGCAGACTTCGCGCCCTCTAAACTCCAGTATCACTCCCCACCGGCTTTGGGTGTCTCCTCACCCCATCCCGTGACTGCACATCACCCCTCAGAAACTGCCCTGGGCCATCGGAGCCAGACTCTTCCTCCCTTTGCCCGTCCACGCCCCACTCCCTTGGCTTCTTGGTTAATCCTCATGGTTCCACACCACCCACCAACCGGACGTGGCGAATGAGCTCCTTGAGGGAGGGGCTGTGTGCTGTTCACGTTGTCTCAACCCGGTTACAGCACCACAGTAGGTGCTCAAAAACATTTGTGAAAACAAAGTGAGAATAATCCTGTAATGCATCTCTGTATTATCCACCCAGATGGAAAAATTAAGTCCCACAGAATCCGAAACACCCAAGCTGGACCACTTTGGGCAGGGGAAATCTCATCTATAAAAAAATTAAAACTAAGTAAACTCTTAATCATAATTATAAGCATGGGGAGTACTCTCTGTGACCCTCACACTTTCCAGGCTGATCTTTTAAAATCCTTCCAAGAGCCTTGTAAAGCAGGCACTCTTACTGTGCCTGTGATACCGACAAAGTTGAGGCTCAGAGAGGTTAAGGAACTTGCCCGGGGTCTCCCAGCTAGCAAACGGCAGCTGGGATTTGAAGCCAGGTGAGCCGGTGTCCCCAGCAGCACCAGATGCTGTGCGAGCAAGATGGCCTCCTGCACTGCTCCCTGGAGTGCCCGATAGGCTGGGCCACAGCCGCTACCGCCCCCGGGAGCTGGCAGCTGAGCCAGACACAGGGCGAGGGCGGTGGTGGCAGCTTCACTCAGCGGCGCCACCCTCTGCTTTGCCTGGCGATGAGTGGATGGCGCTGCCAGTCCTGGTTAGCGCCCTCATGGCTGACTGATCGGCTGTGCCCAGGGCACAGCTGCCGCTGCCACCTCGGCAATTCTCTGAATTAACTCCGCAGCTCACTGACCTGTTGGAAAGGTAAATGCAAACTGCAGAAGAGGGGAAAACCCTCTGTCCCTCACCTGCCACTCCTCCCACTACTTCAGCAAAGGGCCTGTGCCCCACCCCCAGGTGTCCCCAGCAGAGCCCCCAGGCTGAACGGGGAGGGACACAGGGTATCTCTGGGACCCCCAAGGGCTGGATTCCTGGAAAGTCAGAGCAGCAAGGGTCTTGGGAGGCCTTCCTCCTGCCTCCCTCCAGGCAGGCCTCCCCCCTGCTGTGGACCCTGGGTGAGGATGGCTCACTGCGGGCATCCCCAGAGATGCTGACTGGGCCTCTGCGGGAAGTGCTGACCAGGAGCCCCGAGCAGCAGGCTGGGGCCAGACCAAGAGGCCAGCTGATCGCCTCAGCTCCCAGTGTGGCCGCAGTTGGGGTCCTTGGGGAAACTGAGGCAGGGCTGCCTGCCCAAGCAGGTCACCTGAATCTTGTGTATGGAGCTCAGGGCTTAAGGCAGAGCCTCTGGAGGGACTTGATCCCTCCCCTAGAGGGGGATGAGGCCGGGCACAAATGGCCCAGGTCCAAGGCAGAAGGAGAACAATCAATACCCCGTGTTGATCCAGAACTTGGAAATTTACTAAAATACTTGCACAGTCTCCATTAATCCCCAAGCAATCCTCAGATATTGTAGCAACCAATGCTTACTGTGCTCTTACTAAGTGCCAGGCACTAAGTGTCCCCTGTGTATTATCTCATTTAATCCTCACAACAGCACTGTGGGGTTGGTATCATTACAGCCTCTCCATGTCACAGATGGAAAAACTGAGGCACCGAAAAGTTAACTAACTTTGCCAAATTCACATGGATACTGAGTGGCTGAGCTGGGATTTGAGCCCAAGCACTTTGGCTCCAGAATCCGGGTGCTGTTTGTCATGGTGCTGAGCACATGGTATTTCCACGCATAATAACAGAGAGAAACAGAGACTCACTTAAACTACCCAAGGCCACACAGCCAAGTCAAAGGTGAGGGCAGGATTTGGACCAGGTGACTTACCTATGGTCACTCCCTGCAGTTAAGTAGCAGAACTAGGATTTGAGTCCAAATCCTTGCATTTAAAATCCAAGAAAGTCACAAGTTCAGAGCAGGGAGAGAAATTCCGTTCTGTTAGCAAATCAGGAAAGGCTTTCTGAAGGGAGCAGCAGTAGAAACAGACCTGAAAGTGTGGAGCCAGGGGCAGGGGACCGCATGAGCAAAGGCAGAGCTGCTGGGAAATGGCAGCAGCAAGCAATGTCGTTTGGATGAGGGACAGGTTGTGCGTGGAAGGATGGCCCAGATAGAAGGAGAGACTGGTGCATGTGAAGCCTTGGCCGCTTGACCTTTGCTACCTGTCCTTAGAGAAGTAACTTCACCACTCCATGCCTCAGGTTCCTCTTCTGGAAAATGGAAATAATAATAGTACACACCTCACAGGGGCTTGGGGAGGATGATATAAAACACGGAGAAAGTACTTAAGCACCTACTGTGTGCCACCCCCAGGTTAGAGGCTTAGGGAATATTATTTATATCACATTAATTCTCAAAGGCGGGTATCATTAACCACATTTTACAGATGAGGAAACTGAGGCTCTATAAAGTTAAGCATCTTAGCCAAGGTCTCAGAACTACTAAATAGTGGAGGTGGCTGAAATCAAGGAGAGGCTTGATTGACACATTCGGGAATGTGGACCTTCTTGGCTGGTGCAGGTAGGTAGTGGGGCGTCCTTGAAGGTTTCAGGGCTGTGGGGTGTACCTGTCAGTAGCCAAGGCTCTCCCTGGCTCAAACAGCAAGACTTTGCAAGCACGGGCCCCACCTCTTCACCTGCCACTCCTCATTTGTGCACTGGAGATACTTCGTGCACTGGTGCTAAGTAAATAAAAACAACGATGCGGCTTAATTAAGACCGTGGAAAGCAGGTGCTATTTCCTGCCAGCAGGGAGAAGATGGGAGTTATCGGATAAAAATGGAGGCAGATGTTCAGAACTGAGCACAGATGCTCCCCGAACCCAGGCTCCTGGCTGCCATCCCTCACCTATCTGCGTGAGAGGGTAGGTGAGGGGTGATGGGTGGTCCAGCCAGGGGGGAGGCCCAGCCTCGTGAGGAAAACCTCGGGCCCGGGGCAGCCAGCACCGTTTGGGGGCTGTATTTCACGCCCCCTTGGTGCCTCGGAGGACAGGCTGTGAAGCTCAACTAACTGGATTTGAATCCTTGTCACTTTCGGCTGTGGAACCTCAGGCAAGTAACTTCCCCATGCCTCAGTTTTCTCATCTGGAAGATGGGGATGCTGATAGTATATATGTCATAGGGATTGAGGGAGGATAAAACAGAACAAGTACTGAATGCTTAGAACAGCCTCTGAGTTAGAATGAATGCTGTGTGTTAGCTATTATTATCATCTTTTTTAATAGATACATGGTTTATAAAAAATGGATACAGTCCAAAGTCCTCCCTAATCTGGCCCAGATCCTTCTTTCTGGCTCATTGATTGCTCAGCTTTCCACGCTCCCCCCTGCTGGACACAACCTACCCTCCCACCACCTAGAACTTCCTTCTCTAAACATGCCTCCCATCCTTAAGCCTCCCTGCTTTACTGATGCTAATCATCGTGCCCAGGAGGCCCTTATGCTCCCCTGTCAGTAGGGAGTTTTCTTGTGTAATCCTTCAAGATCCAGTTTTGTTGCCCCTTCCGTGAAGATTCCCAGTGGCCTCCCCAGGCCTCCCTCAAGACCTCTCACTTTCTCCGTGGCCTCCCATCTGCAGTTTACCTCCCGCCTCCCACGTATGCTGTGTCTGCGTGCACACAAAGCCTTTTCCAGAATAAGTGCCTCTGCAGAGAGAACTGTGTCCATCTCCATACACAACCCACACTCCCTGGGCCTAACTCAGTGCATTCCACAGCAGATGCTCACAGACACCAGAGGATGGGAAGGGAGGAAGCAGGGAGGGAGGGCAAAGGGTAAAGCTTCGACTCTGCAGAGAAGGGTCTTGGGGTCCAGGAGGAGGAAGGGGTCCGCGGGCAGTGGGGAACCCGGGCATCCCTACCATGGCCATAGCCTGAGGCCCCTGAGAAGCAGATGAATAGAGCTGAGAGTCCATCAGGAGTCATCAAGCCCTACTCACCCATTTCTTAGATGAGGAAACTGAGGCCCAGAGAGTGACGCCTCCTGAGTCATCCAGGTAATTCATGTCAGAACTGGGACCAGAACCTAGTCTCTGTTGGGAGCTTTTTCCACCATGCAGTATGGCTACTCGTGATCTCCAGGCCCTGTGCCCTACTGTCCCCACCCAAACATTTGACCACTTTTTTGGGCTATGCTTGATGAATGTCAGTCAGTAACAGAGTTTGCAGGAAATATTGAATTACAAAGGCTTGGGGACCTTGGGGGTGGTAAGGCCTGGGGTGAAATAGGAAGAAATGACATTGAAGGAGTCAGGCCACAGGTCATCAAGCTGTAGGACCCAAGAGTGCTACTGCTGGGACCTTAGAGGTCTTCCGGTCCTGCCTGTCAATCTCTCAGAACAGGGAAGCAGAGGCAATCCTCCCAGCCGCACAGGTCCCGGGCCTCAGAGGTGCAGCAAGGCCCACTGCCTCTTCTCCTTTACCAACCCCTGCCCCAGGACCTTTTCCCAGTCTGGACTTGACTGGTATTCTAGGCTCATCTATACTGGTTTCTCCTTGGCCATCCTCCTTCCTCTTCCTAGGGACTCAGAGACAGACAGTCCTTCTGCCCCTGCTCCAGGAGATGGGGTTGGCAGAGATCAAACCAAATGACGGTGGAATTTAAAGTGGTTGAAATACACTGATGGCTGGAAAGACAGTGAGACAGAGCAGAACCAGAGTCCTGACTGCTTCTTCCAGGAGAGCAGAACAGGGACTGGTGACTGATGCGTCCACGCTCTGCCAGGGCTGGCTCCATCCTGCTCCCCCATGAAGACGAGGGTGAGAAGGAAGGAGAGGAAGAGGGGAGGAGGATGAAGGAACATCAGCGGAGCCCCAGGCCCTGGATCGGGCACTTTCCGCGATTATATGCATTATTTCATTTAATCCTCGCGACAACCCATAAGGAGGGTATTATTCTACGGATGAGGAAATTGAGGCTTAAAGAGGTTGGTAACTTGCCTGATGTCAAAAAGCCAGAAAGTGGTGGAGCCAGGGCTCACAAATCCCACGTGATTAACTATGCCTGGCAGTGAGGAGAGGGAAAAAAACACAGAACAGGACCAAGATGCAAGGAAAGACCTAAGAAGGCACTGAGTCCTTCCCCGAATCCCCATCGCATTCCAGAATCTGAAACCAGCTGGGGGGTGGGGGTGGGGCGTGGCTTGCCTAAGATCACACAGCAAGTCAGCAGGACAAGACAGCAGCCAGGACTTGAGGTGCCTCAGGTGGACCCAGAGCCCTGGAATCCTCACCACGCTGCGCCTCCAAGGTCCCCTCCTGCTTCTCAATGCCAGTCACTCTAACCCCTCAGGGGATGGATGTGGCATCAAAAGCAACACCGCAGCACAAGCACAGAAGTGGAAGATTGGAACGAGGGGTGCTAAAGATGGAGATAGAGAATGGACCCCAGAGGGCTCCCCCGCAGAACTGGGAAAATGATGGGACTCGTGCTTCTGCAGGCAGAGGGGGCTTTTCTGGGGGCATCGTGTGTTGCTTCCCCCATGTGGAGGCTTAAATGTCCTGCTTTGACAAAAGCCCAGACTACCTGAGATAACATACGTGAGAACGGCTAGCAGTGTGCCCGACATATAGTAGATGGTCAATAAACGTTCATTTGTTTCCTTTTATGCAAGGGGAATGATAAATCCTCCGGATGAAGCCCATTTATTCTTGATCCAAGTACTTATTGAGCACCTATTATATGCAAAGAGCTTTCAAGCAGCCCCTCTGGCCCATGCCAAGCGCCCAGCTGCACTGAGCTGGTCTCCAGCTTCCCACAGGACTGCACTGCCCCATTCCTCTCAAGAGCTCCAGCTGGCTTCGGAACTTCCATTGGCCACCTCCAAGGCCATGTCCAGCCTCATCGCACCTCACCGATTCAACAAGGGGCTTATCACTTGGTCTTCCCAGAGTTGGATTTCTTGAGCCCAACACAGGTGGTCAACCCATCCAAGGTTAGATGCAGTCACACAGTCTGTATAGTGTGACCATAGGAAAAGGAAAAAGTGACTTTGAAAGTTCGAAAGGTATGACACACACTCCTGATTTCCTGGGTATGGCTCAGGTAGCCCCTCAACCTGGATTCCAATGGTCTCTCAGGCTCTGTAGTTTCAGGCTCCCTTGGGAAACCCCTCTCTAGGTGGGCAGCCTTCCTGCCTGTTTTCCTTACCCATCCAAGGTGGAATCAGGTATGCGGCACCATGCTACAGGGGTTACAGCACGTCGGTACCCTCTGGGAACCCTCCCACAACACCAGGAAAGAACTTCGGAGTCAGGCAGTCCTCGTTCAGATCCCAGCTCTGCCACTCTCTAGCTGTGTGACTATAAGCAAGCTACTTCACCTCTCTGAGCCTCAGTCGCTGCTGCAGAAGAAGAGCATAACAATCCCTACCCTGTCTCCTGGGGTCGAGGATTAAATGAGACAATGCAACTAGAACAACTTGCATTTTGCCTGACTCACAGGAGGCGCTCAGTAAATGGAAGCTGTGATTATTATGCTCAAGTCTCCGCCTCCAAATCAATTGCTCTGCCTGCATGATGTCAGCTCTGTGCCCCGTGGGAAACATAACCAAGCAAAAAGTCCTTTCCCCTGGCTGGTCTCCACCCTCAGTCTCAGAGGGTCAGGGCAGCCACACATGGCTGGGGACAACTGCCAGTTCCATTAGCAGCCAGGGAAAGGAGCAGAGACACACACTCCCCTAAGAGCCGGGTTATTTTCCACTTCACCCACCAGCAGAGTGAGCAAGGGGCAGATGGGGAGGGAGGCAGGGAAGAGGTGATGCTAATAGGACCAGGAATGCTGGCTACCCTCCCCACCCAAACACCTTTGCCCGTGGTCCCAAAACAAGCAGCTCAGAGACTCTAGCCCGACTCCAGACCCTGAGACACTCTGCCAGTTTCCCCCTCCCGCTCCCAGGGAGGGATCAAGCTATCAGCCAGCATGTGACCACTCACCAGGGTGAACACCCACTCGGCGTCAGCACACAGGAAGGAAAGGATTTCTTGAGCTCCTAAGCATCAGTCCACTTCTTGCTGCCGGTTCACCCTGGGACTTGGAAGTGCAGACGTGCGTGAAGAGTCCTGGGGATTTGGCTTTGCCCCCCCAGCTCTGGGTCAGAGACTTGCTGGCCAGCCCATAGACGGCTGCAATCAGAGAGCAAGCAGCATCACAGCCTCAATGGGAGGAGGCCCAAGCAGACCAGCAGGCGCAGCCCAGACGAGGAGTTCTGCGCCGGTGAGAACAGGGCAATATGGCAGCAAGGAGTAGGGAGACAGCTATGGGAACAGGACTCCCTTCCTAGAAGAACCTTTATCCCAGAGGAAGTGGCTTCTCAAATGGAGATACCAGGCAGGCCCTTGATCACAAAGTCGGCAAGAACCAGGGTCAAAGTTCAAAGCCTGACCAGCAGCTCAGCTGAGTTCCCTCCCATTCCCTCCTCCCTGGGGACAGGGTTCATCCTGCTTTGGATACGGCTGAGGCCACAGAAAGTATAGCAACTCCAGACAATCGGGGGACAGCCAGGCCACCCAGCCGGGGGCACACTCCTGGCAGCATTGGGTGGTGAGGATGGGTCGTGCACACACTTTCTTTGCAGCTGAGGAAAGGGCCTGGGCTCTGTCTATGAGTCAGGGACAGTACAGAGAATAAGTACTGCCCACAGAGCTCAGGAGTGGGTCTCCCTGCTGCTGGGAAAGGCAGCAACATTATCCAGAGGGCTGATGGGATCCTCATAGGGCAAGGCAGAGCCAAGGTGGGGAACCAGGAGTGGCCAACCTGGAATAGAGCTAGACTATAAGCTCCTTTCCTCCAAGGACTCAGTCTAGTCAACTTCCTGTGCTCGGCATAGAGAAGGTGCTCATTAAATATTCATCGAATGAATGAATGAACAAAGGAATAAATGAAAGAACAGACAAACCATGAAAGATTGAAGACTACCAATGCTGGGAGTGTGCCTTCTTTATCTGAATCCTTAGAGTACTTCCTGTTGGATTCAAGTACCAGTCTATGCCTGGCCCACCTTTGTCCCACGTGCACTTTTCTCGGGTCCAGGTCTCAACTCTTTGGCGACCTGCTATTATGGAGAGAGTGCCATGCTGGGAGTCATCCACGCTGAGTTTGCCTCCTAACTCTGTTTCAGATGGATGTGAGGCCCTGGGCAAGTCACCCCTGGGGCCTCGGGGACTTAATTGGTAGACAGTGGAATCAGGCAAGATGATTCTCCAAGGGGCCTTAGAGGGTAAGCATCCTCGGCGTCGGGAAGACACAGGGAACGTGTTGATGCATGCAGTAAGGCCCCTGGTACTCGCGCTTGTGATTTCACTTCCTTCGCACGGCAGCCCTGTGAGGTAAGCTCCCGAGACAGCACCAGTGCCTGAAACACACACTGTAGGTGCGTGGCAGCATTTATCAGACCCATAGACCTTAGGGCTGGAAAGGACCTCAAGTGATCTGGTCCAGCCCAGTGCCATCAGTAGATAATTCAGTTCAGAACCACAAACACTTATTAAGTGCTTGCTGTGTGCCAAGCAACATGCCCAGTAGAGTGGGACAAAGACAAATGGGGCACATGAAAGGCTCTGCAGAGAGAGTGCTGGATGCCCTTCTCTCCCCTTTCTCCTGCCGTGCTGAGCTGACCCCCCACCCTAGCGGGCAAGGCCCCCTCAGGCCGGAGAAGAATGCCCAGTAACAGGATGGGTGCTGAGCCCTCCAACGCAGAAGGGAGCTGTGTGTTCTCTCTGCAGGAGGAGGCGGCTGACACCAGCCATGTCGCACTTCACTGGGCAGAGAGGCTCGGAGGGGAAGACAACAGCTTCCTAACAACAAGTATTAGGAGATAAGCTATTAGAGGCGCCCTATCGGGCTCTCTTTCCCTGGGCATCACCGAGGCGCCCGCCAGCCATCCGCTTTCCTCCTCATCCAATTATGCATCTTCATACATTCTGTTACCCCAGCCTGAGCTGGCTCGTGACTGCCAGCAGGGCTGGGCTCGGGCAGTTACGTGGGGACCCAATGACAACAGAGCAGGGGATGGCAAAAACACCCTTGCAGGAGGAGCAAACAGGCAGGGGAGAGATGTCCCTCTCCCTCCTCCAAGAAAGCACTTTGCCAAATCTGCTCTCAGAATAACAGGGAAAGGGACGATGGACAGGGGAGAGGTGTGAGGGCTTGGAGATGAAATCGGCCTTCGTCTCTTCTCCAGACTCCACTAAGCATTCTGGAAGAGATGGGAAGTGATTATGGAGAGAGTGAGCGCTTGTGGGAGGGAGAGAGGAAGGGAAAAAGAAAGGAGGAGAGCAGAGTGAGCCCAGGCACACGTGCACATGTGCACGCACACACACACACACACACACGCACACACGCACACATACACAGACGCACTCAAACACATACACAGATCCCCTTATCTGATTAAGGATCCAAGGGAAGTCGAACAGCTTCTGGAAGATTAAAATGACCCGCGGGGTTAACCAGGCAAGATCTGCAGGCAGGTAAAAAAAACCAAGTCTCATGGGGATTTCCTTTGCTCTGGGTGAGTTCTCCAGGCTCTGTTCCTTAGGCCAGAAGGACAGCAAGTCAGCCAGAGAGGGGGAGCTTAGGGCAGTATCTGCCTCTACCAGGCCTCCAATTCTTATCCCCCGGCGGGCCCTGTGGCTGGCGGCTGGGACCTACACCCTTTGCTCTGGAAGGCAGGGTACAAGGAGGAGAATGGGAACAAGGACAGGGCATTTAATTCTGCCCAGAGGCATGAGAGATGGATGCTGTCTCCTCCTTCATTCCCTGATTGCTCCTCTGGCCTCTGCCAAAACAATGCAATGGTTCTGGAGACAGATGCAGCCTCTTCCCTAAACTCTAACCAGCAAGCAAAATGGCCAGGAATGCTGCTGGTGGCCTGGATCTAGTCCTACTTCTGCTGTCACCTTGCACCAGTGACTTCAGGCAAGGACCTTTCCTATCTGGGTCTCCATTTTCCCTGCTGTAAAATGGGCACTGGGACTCAAAGCTCTAGAAAGGCCCCTTTAGCCCTGGCACTCCAGGGTTTTAGGACAGCCGGAGGGTGGGGCTGCAACCCTCTATAGGAAGCTGAGCTGAGTTGGTAGATCCACTGACCTTTTTCTGTCCCAAAGGGATGGAAAAGATTATGGTGAGGTGAGTTGCTCTGGGGGCCACCAACCCAGGTCTGGGTTAACTGGGGCAGGAGAGAGTTTAAAAGCTACAGATGACATCGGCTTGAAATAAGAGCAGCCTCTCCACCGCGCCTGTGGAGCTGTTTGCCAAGCTCTGTAACATATTTGCAAACATCCCAGAATACGCATATTAGGAAGCTAACAAGATGCCTGGCATTGAAAGTATATCATACACAGTGTCAGATATACTTAATATGCATTTACAACGATCCTTTTTTTCTCCCCCTACTTGCAACAGCATATTTTGCTTCCTTTTTTGAAGAGTTTATTTCCCATGGTGTTACGATCAGCCAGTGGCATTAACTCGGCAACTTGGCCAGGCCTAGAGCAGTGCCGTGCACACCATCAGCACTCGGTGGATGTTTCTGGGGGCAAATTACACCCTCAGCAGGGCTGACCTTGGGCTCTCTGGTCACCAGGAGCCGCTGAGGACTATAGCTGCACTCTTAATTTCTCTCCCTTGGAGAAGGCGGTAAGAACCTTGGCTTTATTAGCTCTGGAAACATTACTTCATCCACTCAGAGAACTTCTGGTTTCTTGGCAAGTCACTCCTGGAACTGTCCTAGCCCAGCCTGAAGCCCTAAGTGTTGGATTTCTCAAATCCAGAGAAACAGGAAAGCTGCAGCTCTGGCTTTTCCCCTTATTAGCTGCAGGACTTTCTTTCATGCTTCTAAGCCTCAGATTCCTGAGCTGTGAAAGGAAGGTGTTAACCATTTTCGGAGTTGCTGTGAGGACTCCATGAGCCTGTAGACAGGGAAGGCATTTGCATTCTCTTATTTAGATGTGCACGCATTCCCACAGCACACACTAAGTGGAAACCCCTTACATGCCAAGCCCCGTGCTTGAGTGTAGACGGCGGAGACTGCAGATAAGGTGGCCGTGGGGATCCACGTAAGTGGCATCGGGGTGGGGGTGGGGGCAGGGTGGGGTGGGAGGAACTAGCCCGGGAGATGATAGGTCTCAGGAAGCGGGGAAGTGCGGGGATACATAAGATAAAGACCAGGAGTGCAGCATGCATGCCTGGGAACACCCAGGACCACACAGAGCCTGGGAATACAGGGAAAGGAGCAGACTGGGGGTGGAGGAAGAGAGTATTCAGTTAAGGATAAGCTGTGATCAAAAGGGGCTTGAGGTAAGGCGTCCATGTGGAAGAGTCAAGAAGGCAGCTGGATAAACACATCTGCAGCACAAAAGCAGTGCTTGGACTGGGAATAGGGATTCAGGAATCCTGTGAGTGCAGGCAGTTGAGCCAGGGAGTAGATGAGTCCTTTCTGGAGTGGGTGAAGGACATCAGGGCCAAGGACAGAACTGATGGGCTGATCAGCTTCCGCAAGTGAGAAAGAGAGGGGAGGGAATGCTGTCACGTAAGACCAAGAAGACTTGGTCAGGGAGACACACAATTGAGACAGAGACAGAGAGAGAGAGAGAGAGAGAAATGGAAGAGCTGCTGTACTTTTTAAAATCCTCTGTCACCCCAAACCACTGGAATGTAAGCTCCATGATGGCAGGGTGTTTTTTTTTTTTCTGTTTTGTTCATTGCTTTATCTCCAGTACCTAGAATCATGCCTGACACATAGCATAGTAGGGACTCAACAATATTTATTGAATGAATGAATGAATGAAGCTGAGGCTGAAACTAGATAGTTCCTATTGAAATCGGCAACCAGGAGGTCATTGGTGGTCTTCACTGGACAGGGCTTGATGGGGATGGAAGGCTGGTGGTGGTAGATGAGGAGGTGAAGTAGGGCAAGAAAGAGTGGTGATGGGTAGAGGAAGCCCACGTGCAGCAATGAAGACCCAACACAGCCAAAAATAAAAATAAATAAATGTATAGAGAAAAAAGAAAAGAAAGGATGCAGGAGACTTACACACATTCTTATGTACAGGAGAAGGAGCCAAGGAAGAGAGTAAGGCTGAAGATGAAGGAGCGAGGGCAAGGATAATTGATGGACCAAAGTCCCAGAAGATGCAGGGAGAAATATAAATTGCTGAGCAAATAAAACAGATTATTGTCTCCCTCTGTTGGTCCTCGTATTATAGGAAGAGGGAAGGCTGACAGGCAGACGGATTGGGTTTGAGCTGTCCCTCACTTACCCCACCCCTTACTGGCTGGATGCTGTGTGAGCTGTTTAACCTTTCTATGCCTCAGTTTCCTTACCTGGAATATAGCGATAAGAATTCCCACCTCATATATTTCTGGGAGATTAGATGAAAGACTTCATTTAAGTGCCTGGCACATGGAGATCTCTTGACAAATACCAGCTCCCCTTCCCTTAATACTATCTGTTCAGTCAAGAAGGAAATTTGACAGTACTTTTTTTATCTCATCAGCCAACACCAGGGTATCCTTTTTTTTTTTTTTTTTTGAATGCTGCTCTTGAATGGAATTGATGGTTTAGCCTCTCTGAGACTTTCCCTGCAGCGGCTGGAAGAAGGATGCTAACTGCTTCCCTTCTGCAGGATCTCAAGCCAGCACCTGAGCAATGAATGCAAGGCACCAATGCCAGACTGGCCAGTAGGGTCCTGTGAGGCTGGAGAGGGGCATGAGTCCATTAACGTGAGCCTCCATTGTCACTTATCCCAAAATGCCCACAGCCACCACCCTAGGGCCCCAGATCCTAGGAGGCTGGGGTTTGGATTAAATATTTCTGGTTTCACCTCCCACCTCCGCCCCTTAACCAGCTGTGCAAACTTGGGTAAGTCCGTTATCCTCTCTGAGCCTCACAACAATCGTGCAGAGCAGAATTTATACTCTCATTTTACCCAGGGAGGAATTGAGACTCAAAGAGGTAAAGTAACTTACTCAGGATCACACAGTATATTTAGTCCGGGTCTCAGCAGGAACCTGATGGCAAACTGAAACTGAATTAACTTGAGGAAAGTTTAATGAAAGGGTTATTTGAAAAGACGTGGGCAGGGCATAGGGAAACCATAAGGGATGTGGAAGTACCTTGGGACAGGTAACTACTAGTGCCTTTACCTGAAAGGGAGATTCCCACAACCCAAGGATGGAAAGGGTTGTGTGGAGAGGGCCACCTAGCAAGACCCATGACCTTTAGTTAAGGGACCACATAGAGAGGAAAATGGAAAGTTAAATACTCCAACCTTGCTATCCTCCCTCCCTCTCATCTCCTGCTGGAGCTCTCCATGAGATGAGCACACACAGAAGCCAGGAGGCAAGGGAGCTCCTGAAGCAGTCCATGTAGGTCTGTGCAGTGAATCTGGAGGGCAAATGGAAGATATCCAGCACACACAGCTAACTCTGAAATGGCAGAACAAGAATTTGAATCAGGGCTATCAGACCCTTTCCACTACAAGGCCATTTCCTGTAGATCCTCAGGAAATGGTCATTAAATGATTGAAAAGGGATGAATACATGGATGAATACATGGATGGATGGATGGATGGATGGACGAACAGACTGATGGGTGGTTGAGTGGATAAGTGGGTGAGTGGATGGATGGATGGATGACTGGATTGGGTGGATGGATGGGTGAACGGATAGATAACTCCTACAGCCTTCATTCATATGGCTTTGACCAATCTTGTCATCTGATTAGAAATAAAAGGCTTGCCAGAAGGTTTATTTCTCAGCCATAAATGGGTTCTAAGAACAAAGCCCTCTTACCAGGTTCTAAGTCCCTGTAGGAGTTGCTTGTCTCTCTCTCTTGCCTCTGGCTCATTTTTCCTGCTGCTGCTGCCATTGCTGAAGCTGCTGCTCTTGCTGGAGCTGCTCCTCTCTCTGAGATCTGAGACTCGAGTCAGGCCAAGCTGCCTGCAAACAAAGTGAAAAGAAGGCAGAGGGCAGAGGGGGCTACTGCCCTTGCTCCCCTGGGGCTGGAGCACAAAGCTGAGTGATCCAGCCCCTCTGTTAGTCCAAGGGAGCTGCGGGGATGGAAGAAGGAGGGAAGTGGGAAGGCAGGATGTTTGCTATAATTATTTTCATTGATCTGTCTACTTAGATCCCAAGTGCTGCAAAGCCATTGTGACATTTAAGAAAAATAATTCAAGGTAAAAACACATCTTCCTTCCTGGTCCCTCCTCCTTCATCAATACTACCTCAGCTTCCATCTTCCCTTTCACTCAGGCCACTGCCTCCCACCGCTTAGGTGGCCTGGGTCGCCTACAAGAGGCAGGTGAAGGCAGGAACCTACCAATGGCAAAAAGCCTGGGCCCTGGAGTCTGCAGCCCTGGATTTGAGACTCCACTGCTCCCAGCTGGCTGGCTGGTGACCCCAGGCAGGTTGCCATCCCTCTCTGAGTTTTGGTTGCCCTATCTGGAAAATTAGGAGATAAACTGAACACGTAATGTCCTAATTTGGAAATGGTAGTCCAAGACTGGACCCCTTCTGAGGCAAAGGGATATGCCTTCCACACCGTTTCCTGAAATTCTGGTTCTTGAGTGAATTTCTGATCTCCAGCGTTTGACCGCAGAAGGACCCCCATACTACCATTTCTTGTTGTTTTCCAAGCCATGGTAGATTCATCCTTCCTCTTCTCTGTCCTTGACTCATTGTGGGGCACCATTCAACCCATTATACAGAGAGGAAAAACTGAGGTGCTAAAGTGGTAATTATTGCTTCCTTGCCTTGCCCACCAACTACCTGCCTGACACTTGAAATCCATAGATTTGTATCCTGACAATGATTCTTCCCTAGAGGATTCTTGAGGAAACTGTAGCTCACAGAGGTTAAAGCTGCCGCCTAAAGACACACAAGTAGAAAGTGGCAAAGCTGGATGCTGACTCTGGTCACTGTGACTCTGGAGCCCACGGCTCTCTCCACTGACTCTCCCTGCCTCTCCACACCGTGTCTAAGGCTGAGCCTAAACCCAGGCCTCCTGCCTTCCAGGGAGAAAAGCTCTAAGACACACCCTGACCCAGCAGAGCGAAAGGAGCAGGGAGGGAACTCGGTTGGGAAAACCCCCTCATTCAGGAAGTCTTCTGAGTGCCGCCAAGCCATCCCAGGCCATCAGGGGAAGATGTAATCAGGGTGACCTCACATGTTTCACGGACTCATTAAAGACCATGTTCTGGGGTAATGATTGCTTTCCCCCAATCCTGCTGAAAAGAAAATCAATCACCTCCTTGTAGATTTAGGACGGGACAGCTGGCAATTAGAAAACACTTCCCCAGGCAGGCTCTGGGGAAAGGGGTCTCTTTCCATCTCCCATTCATTCTATCAGTGACACCCCGGCTGAGCCTCCAGGCTCGCAGGAGGCTGGGGATGTCCTGGGCCGTGTCCAGGGACGTGGCTGAGGTCTCATTGGGTGCCCCGGGCCCCTGGTCCCATCTCTGCTGCTGAGGCTTCATCTGGGGACCTCCACCCTCTCTCCCCATCCCTCCACCCCCCATCCCTGCCCCATCAGCTAATGGATTTTTCTCTGTACAGAGAGATTTACTAAACAACGGAACTAGGACGCATTAAGTCTGCGGGTTTGGAGGTTTGTTTTAGAGCAATTCTTGCCCGGAGAACTGGCCGCTGAAATTGAGATGCATTCTTCTCAGAAAATATTGATTTCAACTAGAAGCAAATCCAAGAACTCACTGCTCACTGGATTTAACTGCTGGCAGCTGGAGTTTGGACTGTGGGAGGGGTCACGAGGGGCTCCGCACCTGAGGCCTCGGAGATGAGGGCGATGAAGAATATGCAGTTAAGCAAGACCTGAAAACTCACCCCCAAATATACCAAACAGATGCTCACTTTGAGCTTGACAGTTACTCGTGTACATGACCAAAAGAGGAAAATGGACATCGTCCCATATATACTGTGAGCACACCCAGTACACACAATCCCACACGAGTCTGAACTCACACACACAGGCACAGTGACAGACACATGGGCTTTATGCTTTCACCCCAAACTGGACCCCAGAGTTTTTTTCCTCCAGGAAGCTTTGCTCAACTACATCTATCTTTCCTCTCCTTTTCCATCAGAATTTTCAGCAACCCAGAAATGCCTGTCCATATATGTCTTCTCTTCCTAGCATTGTTCTGCATTGCTTCTGTTTCTCCCAAAAAGCTCCCAGGGACTGGAACCACATCTATATCTTCAGCATCTCACACAGCACCTAAGGTCTACATTGGAAAGAGCTTGGGACCTTTAGAAATGAAATTAGTCAAGCTAAGATCTTGATCCAATTCAGGAACCTTCTAGTTGTGGGGTCTGGGCAAAAGCTTTTCCTCTCTGGGCCTCGGTTTTCTTATTTCTAAAAAGTAGAGAAATAGGATTAGACTAGATAGATTTGGAGAATTTTCTCAGCTACTAAAAATAGAACAGAGCCATTGTGGTTCTTAGTTCTAGAAAATGACCCCTCACCACCAAGCTTCTCAATACTTGGCAGAGGTCCTCGGATGGAGTAACCTGAAAGCAACCCTCTCCTCTCAGTCCCTGAGACGAGGGAGCAAAGTTCTTGGGATGCATGGCAATTTAATACAAAGAAGAGAGGCAACAATTTTGATATAAAGAGATTTGAACTCTACAGTAAAGAAAATATAGAGATGGCAATGTCCAGGAGGAAAAAAAAATTCCCCTCCACCCTTCTTGGTTCTTCTGGTTGGTCTAAGAATTAAAATGCCATAAGACAGATTAATAGGAGAAAGTCAAATTTAATTATGTACATACAGGGAATCCACACATGAGAGATTCCAAAGACAGTCAGGTCAGATGAGGTATATATGTCACCCTAGACTAAGGAAAAGGGCGTAGGGGTCTGGGACTTCAAAGGGAAGGAAGGCAATTCATAGGAAGATGAAAAAGAGTAAACGTTGGTAAACAAATGTTTGCCGCACTATAGAGACGATGGGACACGGAGAGGACTTTGATCAAACATACCTTGCTAGGTTTCCCCCAGGCTACCACACCTATAGCTCATATTCTTTGTAGATATCTCTGGCGGTAGCTCACTTCTTAGACCAGGCCATTTAGGCAATTAAGGGGGAGGTAAAAGGAAAAACTTCCTGAGTTTTCTGTTTCTTAAAAACAATCAGCCTGAAATAATCCCCATGCCAAAGAGACACATTTGGGTCCTACACCACAATATACCTGCTAGCGTGGCTACACAATCTTTTTAAACTGACGGTATGAAACGCTGGCGAGGACTGGAACTTTCATACACTGCTGATAGGAAAACAAAACGTACAGCCACTGTGGAAAACAATTCGGCAGTTTCTCATAAAGTTAAACAGGCTTACCACATGACCTGGTAATCCTAGTCCTAGGTATTTACCCAAGAAAAAATGAAAACTTACGTTCACACAAAAACCTGCACTTAATGTTTTAGAGCAGCTTTCTTAGTAATTGCCCAAACTGGGAACAATTTGAATATCCTTCAGTGGGTGAATGGATAAACAAAATGTGGTATATCCATATAATGGAACTCAACAATAAAAAAGAATAAACAATTGACACATGACAATATCATAGCTGCACTTGCATTTTGCTAAGTGAAAGAAACCTGACTCAAAAGGCTATGTACTGTATGCTTCCATTTATATGACTTTCGAGAAAAGGGAAACTACAAGGATGGATAACACACCAATGATTGCCAAGGGTGGTGGGGAGGAGAGGAGAGCAAACAAGAGAATTTGGGCTGTGACAGAACTATTCTGTGTCAAGATCGTGGTGATGGATACATGACACTCTGAATTTGTCAAAACCCGTAGAACTGTATGCTACAAAGAGAAAACTCTTCTGTGTGTAAACTTAAAAATAACTTTTTAAAATGAAAACAAAAAGCTAAAGGAAATCGCTAACATGACCGCTTTGATATAGCTCTGTTAAAATGGTGACATCAAATTGGCCCCATCAGACAGATGAATAGATAAAGATGTGGTACGTATATACAATGGAATACTACTCAGCCATAAAAAAGAACAAAATAATGCCCTTTGCAGCAACATGGATGCAACTAGAGATTATCATACTAAGTGAAGTTAGTCAGAAAGAGAAAGACAAATACCATATGATATCATTTATATGTGGAATCTAAAATATGACACAAATGAACCTATCTGTGAAACAGAAACAGAATCACGACATAGAGAACAGACTGGTGGTTGCCAAGGGGTAGGGAGGTGGCAGAGGGATGGAGTGGGAGGTGGGGATTAGCAGATGTAAGCTTTTATATATAAAATGGATAAACGACAAGATCCTACTCTAAAGCCCAGAGAACTATATTCAATATCCTTTGATAAACCATAATGGAAAAGAATATTTTTAAAAAAGAATGTGTATTTGTGTATGACTGAATCACTTTGCTGTACAGCAGAAATTAACACAACATGGTAAATCAACTATACTTCAATTAAAAAAAATTTTTTTTTAATTGGTCCCGCCAAACCATTAAGCTTCAGCACTCCTCTTCCCTCCATCCCTGTGCATCTGGGATGGAGATGGGAAATTTTTCAGGGGAGCAAAGAAATGATCAAAGTTTCCTACCCTCCCCTTCAACTTCTTTCATGTCCCCTGTATGCAGTCCTTGGCAGTCAGGCAGAAGCAGGTGCGTCTTTGGGGATGGAGAATCCTTCTGCTGTGGCAGCCCAAGCATGCTTGGGGCAGCCACAGAGGCAGCAGAAGTGGAGCTGGCTGAGCAGGCCTGGAGGGCAAGGGGACCTCTGGGTTTCCTTCTACTTTGCCCGGCCTGAAATCCAGGGCAGACAGGCAGACAATGGGCCACAGCAGAAGCCCAGGTGGAAGGAGAGGAAAAAGGAATCCCCTATAAGCTCCTGTGGTAGAGGAGAAAGAGGAAAAGAAAGAGGTGAGGGAGATGCACGGTGTTGGTGTCCATGCACCAACCTGATCAGCCAGTTCCATCTTTCCACTCACTTGTAGGACCTTAAGCAAATAGCTGGTTGCCAGTTAAAGTGGGTTATGTTTTCCCTTAGCTTCTTCATCTGTAAAGATGGAAAAATAATCGTACCTACCCTAGAAGCTTACTGAGATTATTGAGTTAATATTCACTCATTCACTCAACGGATATTTATTCCTCATCTATTATGTACCTGTCACTGTCTTATGTGCTTAGGACAGAGATTAAAAATTCTTATTTTCATGGGCTTGGCATTGTAGGGAGCTGAGACAGGTAGTCACAAAGGGTGACTATGTAATATGGTAGGTGGTGGAAATGCTATGAAGAAAAGAGGCTAGAAATTGACAGGAAGAGCGGTCTTTCCTATGCAGAATGATCAGGGAAGGGAAGACCTGCTGAGGAGGTGGCATTTGAGCAGAGACCTGGAGGAAGTGAGAGAGTGGTGTGGGGAGGGGAACATCCCATGCAGAGGGAAGAGCATGGGCAGAGGCTCTGAGGCAGTAGTGTGCTTGTCAAAAGCCAGGGTGGCTAGAGCGAAGGGAAAAGGGTAATGAGATTTGAGAAGCAGTGAGGGACCAGGTGATGAGGGGCTTGATGACCACTGTGCATGCTTTATCTTTTATTCAGAGTGAGATGAAAAGACATTGACAGCCTTTGAGGAGTGACATGATCTGACTCGTGTTTTAAAAGGATCTCTCTGGACAGCTTGTAAAAAAAAATAGACGGTAGAGCAGCAGGCATGAAGGTCAGTTGGGAAGTTATTGAGTAACCTAGAGGAGAGATGTTGGTAGTTTGAACAAATAGAAACACATATATGATACTCGAGCCAAGCCCGGCACAAGGAAAGTGCTCAGTCAATGTTACCTATAATTATTATTGCTAGTATCATCAAGTTCACCATCACTGTCAAGAGTAGGGAGTCAGGGAGACCCCAAAACAGCCCTTGTCCCCGGAGAGAACGAACACAAGACCCTGCTGGACCCCCATGTGGAGCTGTGTGAACCTGGGGGACCCAGAGCCTCCAGGCAAAGATTCCCCATTGTCCCTGTGTCTCTCTCTCAATCTGTCCCCTGAGAGAAGTGACAGGGCTTTTTGACACTACATTTGTTTGGGGAAAGAACTAAATGGAGAAAGGCTGGAGGCATAGAGCTCTTGAGGATGGGAAAGCAAATGAGAAGAGCTCAGGCCTAACAGCACAGGTTGGTCCTGTCTCTATCTGATGATCTCATTTCGTCCTCAAAATGTGTCCGGAAGTAGATACTTTATCTCCAGTCCTCAGATGAGAAAACGAGCCCTAGAAAAGCCAATTATCCAGGATTAGTGATAGAAGTGGCGTCTGACGGTAGGGTGGGGTTGTTGGTCTCTCAGACACCCCTGCTCCCCGGGGCGCAGCTCAGCCTCCCCAGGTTGGCTGTGTACATTCTCTGATGTAGGTCCAAGAGCCCCCTTCAGGACTCAAACCGCAGGTCATGCTGAGAGCCTCTCCATCTTTGGATCTCGTCCAATCCATGGAATCAACCAGCTCTGAAATCACTCTTTCTTCTGCTCCATTGTTTACAAAGGTAAGATTTTTTTCTTTGTCATAGAAAACCGTAGATCACCAAGAAGTTTCATCTGTCTTGACTGTTGCTTTTTGCAAATGTATGACTGATTTGTTCTTACCTGGTAGAGTTTTCCAAATTTATCTCAGGGAAAGCCATCTATCTGTGCCAAGCAATTTGACCTCCTAGAACATTGCTGGACTTTCTGTTCTCACCAAAAAAAAAAAGAAAGAAAGAAAGAAAAGAAAACTCATCAAAGCCTTTGTCTCTGTGAAACATCATGTATAACTATGTCAAAAGAAATCCAGTATCCTTGGAGGAAAGGCTAATTCTCAGAGCAGGACAGGAAAAAGTACAAAATAAGCCAGAACATGTTTCTACCAGAAACAAGGAAGCTGTCAAACATTATCAAAGATTATGGGATTTGGGTCAAAATGACTCAGGAGCCAACTTGAATAGGCTCCCACTGGTCAAAGCTGGTGCAATTCAAGCATCAATAAGGACAGTTCACTATATTAAAACACATGAAAATGTTTAAATTCGTGAGCTTATAATGATACTCAAGAAATAAAATAAACTGTCAGCTCCGGAGGATGCTAAGGAACAAACTCATTCTTTCGAAAACTGACAAATAAAGGGAAAGAATCAAACATTTATCCTGCCTTTTCTATACAAATGGTGCCACTTGTAACAAAATACTTAATGAGGAGAAATGTATCTTAATAGAATTGTTATGGCTGGCAAATGAAGAGTGGATAACTGCAGTATCATTTTGTAAAAACTGATGGATTAGTCGATGTAGGCAAGGGTCACGGGAAGCCACGTGACCAAAATGCAACTAGATATTGACACCTCTTGTTGGAAGAACACAAACACCAAAATAAATCAAGCCTTAACCTGATCAAGCCTCCAGACCTACATAACTGCCAGTTTACAGGTAATTTAAGGACAGAGGAACACACCAAATGGCACCATAGTATTCAGCAAAATCAGATTGTGGAAAAATCTACAGGACAAAGGACACAGTTTCTTTGAAACATAAATTTCAGGAGGGGGAAAAAAAGATTGGATGCAGAAACTATAGATTAAAGGATACTTAAGAGACTTATCCATTGACCAAAATACACAGACTTTACTGGAACCTGACAAAAATAAACAAAGTGCAAAAAAAAAAGTTTATGAGAAATCAAGGAAATTTCAATACTGATTAGGTTTTTAATGAAATTAAGGAATTAACATTTGCTTTGGGGATATGCACCAATTAGCTATTGCTGAGTAACAAACCACCCTGAAATTTAGTGGCTTAAGTCAACAACTGTTTTGTGTGTTCATGATTTTGTGAGTCACCAGTTTGGGCAGGTATCAGCTGGGACGGCTCAGATCTGTCCCACCCAATGTGGTCGGATCACTCCTATGTATGGACTCAACGGAACCAGCTCTGCCTCTCTCTTTCTCTCACTCCAGGTGGCCTCTCATTTCAGGGGGCTGGGCTGTGGGCCTTTTCATATGGTGGCAGAAGCATTGGCAGCAACAGCAAGAAAGGGAAGGCCCCCATGGGCAAGCGCTTTCTGGGCTTCTGCCTTGCACCATGTTTGTCATTGTCCCATTGGCCAAAGAAAGTCCCATTGTCAAGCCCAGAGTCAGTGTAGGGGGAGAATTCACAAAGGCATAAACACTGAGAGCTGTGGTTCATTGGCGCTCATGCTGTAACCAGTGTGAGAGTGGTCGTATAGGTATGGTTTTAAAAGAGCATTTATCATCTAGAAATAAATATTAAATATATTTATATGTGTATAAATATATCTTTAATATGGCATATTACAATATCTCCATATAAAATGATATGCTTCAGGACTTCCCTGGTGGCAAAGTGGTTAAGAATCCGCCTGCCAATGCAGGGGACACGGGTTTGAGCCCTTTTCTGGGAAGATCCCACATGCCGCGGAGCAACTAAGCCCGTGTGCCACAACTACTGAACCTGTGCTGGAGCCTGTGAGCCACAACTACTGAGCCCACGCACCACAACTACTGAAGCCTGCATGCCTAGAGCCCATGCTCCGCAACAAGAGAAGCCACCACAACGAGAAGCCCACACACTGCAACAAAGAGTAGCCCCCGCTCACCGCAACTAGAGAAAGCCCGCACACAGCAATGAAGACCCAACGCAGGCAAAAATAAAATATAAATAAATAAATAAATTTATTAAGAAAATGATACGCTTCAAAGTAATCGGGGATGGGGCAGAGGGAGTGGGTCGGTGTAGAGATGAAATAAGATTGGCCATGAGTTTATTGGTTTATTGAAGCTGATTGATGAGTATGTGATGGGCCATTGTATTATTATTGTCTCTTGTATATGGCTGAAATTTTTAATGATATCAAATTCTCTTTTAAATGACTGTTCAACTTCCAACGCTAGGAGGACCCAAGGGAGACAAAGGCACCCTCATTTTTGTAGCTTCTTCCAAATATCATGTCTTGCTTCCCAAGGTAATGAGGAGTGAGGCAGCACCAGGGGAGCTTTTCTACACCCTCTGCTTCCTTCCCCTCTCTGGAGAGTCACGTGGGACTGCACAGCTTGCAAAAGCAACATGGTGGGTGAACAACTCAGTCAGCCCAGGCGTACACTGTACCTATGATTTTATTTATTAGCATTCACTTTTTTTCCCTAAGTTTTGGAACTTAGGACATGAACCTATCGTGGATGACAAATTGCAAACCACTGCAATTATTAACCGAAAGAAGAATGAGGACTCAGGAGCCATAAGGAGAGTGGGGGTTAGAGGCAGGGGTCTCTACTAACAGGAAGTTAATAGGGGAGGGGAAGAGGAAAGGAGATGAGCCCCATCCAACTGGGATCAACCAACATTCACCGCATACGTAATGGATACTCAAAATTTGTCTGGATGGAAAAAGGAAAAAATGTTCAATTGGATGCTATTCATCCCTTAAAGTGTTCACCATCATTTATTCACTCCAAACACGTATTGAGTGCCTACTGCATGCCAGCCTCTATTTGATGCTAGATGAGAATAAAAAGATGATTTAAGATACTTTTCCAATCGGTATTAATGAGGACTATTCCAGTTGTAATAATACTTTACAATTCAAATCGGCTTCAGCAGAAAAGAGAACTTATTGGCTCATGTAACTAGAAAGTCTAGGGGTGGCTTCAGGCACATCCAAGTGCTCCAACGATGTTGCCAGGAACCTGTCTCTCTCCATCTCTTGGATCCGCTTCCTTCTGCGTGGACATCATTCCCAGACAGACTTTCCCACCAGCAGCAACAAGTTTACATCCTACCACGTTGGCAGCAAAAGTCCCGGGATTGGGTCTCCCTGGAACAGATTGGCCCAGTGCCCATTCCTGGTCAGGGAGAAGGAATGTTCAGATGGGCCAGGCCTAGACTGTGGGTCTCACTCTGTGACTGGGGAAGAGGCCGGACCTACTTAGCAACACAGACAGAGAGAGGAGAAAGTTTCCCAAAGGATATTCACAGTGTGGCCAACTGGAGGAAGAAGAGAGGGTGGAGGTTGGCCTAGCAAAGCAATCGATATTCTCCAGGGCCTTAGAGTCATTCATCCACTCACTCCTTCACTCGATAAGTCTTCACTGAGTGCATGTTGTGTTCCAGACTCTATTCTAGGTGCTGGAGATACAACTTTGACCAAGACAAAGTCACTGCGATTGTGTTCTAGAAGTGAAGACAGAAAACAAAGATGTCAACAATACATTTTTATTTCAATTCAGATCCTGATTTCCCACGAAGCGAATAACGATGGAGACGCTTCATGAGGTAGACCAGCGGGGAAGGCTCACTGCGAGGGTTTGTTAAAGCTGAGGCGTGGAGGCTGAAAGGAGCCTTGAGCATCCCATGTGCATATCGGGCGAGTAGACAGACTCCCTACCCAGCAGTACAGCAAGTGCTCTGTAAAATATAGACACAATCCTTCCCTTGGGACATCAGGAAGGAAGTCCTCTGGAGGGGCTTGGGGGAGGGCAAGCACAGGGAGGGGTTAGAGCGCTTTGCACAGACATTTAAACCAAGTCTTGTATGAGTAGATACAAGGTAGGACACGAAAGAGAGAAAGAGAATTAGAGGCAAGGGGATCAGGGACGTTTGAGGAAGAGTGAAGCTCCGTCTAGTGGACACCCTGGAGTGACAAGAGGGGAGAGGCTGGGCTCACCTGTTGCGATGGTTAACAAGGCTTTGATTGCCCCATCCACAGGTAATGAGCCTGAGGGATACAGAGGTCAGATCCAAGCTTGAGTTCCTTGTGGAGCCAAACAAGACTCTGCACCTTGAGAGAAATCTGAAGGGCTTCATAGAGGAGGGGACTTTTCAGCTGTGTTTTGAATGTATGAATCTTCCTCCTCTTTATCCCCCAACAACTACCACATCTTTATGAAGCAAGATAGAGGGCGAGGGGGAAGCACCAAGCAGAATAAGTCATGACCTCTGACCTCAGATTGCTGGCTGTGGAGTTGGCCAACGGACCACAGGTGAGACTCACCTTGACTCTGCACTGGAAGGAGGCTTGAATATGATCTGGCGCACCCCATAATTTTCTAACTGGGGCACTGAAGTTCTGAGACAACAGGTGCCTTGAACAAGGTCACACAGAACTGAGACCAGACTCACAGCCGCTCCCCCTGCTTCTGCACGAATGAGGGTTTTACTCCTGGGACCCTCCACCTTGAGGTCCTGTTTCTACCCCCAGAACCCCCTTTGCAAGTCCAGGTTGTTTCTAACATGTGAAGAAGGTGTGGAAACTCCCCAGCCTTTCCTTCCCCAAGTCCAGTTCCTCCAACTTGACCCTGATGTCTCAGGGTCAGGCTCTTCCCTTCCACCCCCAGTGTGTCAGTCAGCCTCACAGTGCGGTGCCACGGTCGGGACTCCAGGTGCCCACAGAGAGGACAGGATCATCACCGCCTTTACCCTGAGCAGCCCAGCATCTCAACCGAGGGCCCCGTTCGGAGAAGCAACAGCTGACCACAGCTCTCCCAGAGTCATTTGTGGCAGCCAGAGATTCCTCCAGGAAGCCCTCTAGGGAGGATACTGGTGGACTGCATGGGGCTGGCAGTGGGCAGGGGACTTAGGAGTGGGCTGGGGGAGGGAAGCTGCGATGGCCAGAGACGTGAACCTGGGCCCTTCCCTCCCTCAGCCCTGACCACCGTGCCCACCTCTGCCCTTTCTCAAGTGGTTGCTTCGAGAAATGCATGGAATCAGCGGAGCACTCTGCAAGGAGCCAGGAGGCCGCAGCCCAGGCTGCTCTGATGCAGCTCACCACAGAACCTTGGGCCACTTGGTCTGCTTCTCTGGGCCTCCCTTCCTTCATCTTGAAACGGGATGCCTACATGTTTACACACGTGCATTTCTCTTAGGCAGTGCTGACAACGATGCTGGTTGCTGAAGGCCACCCCGAAACTTCCCAAAGGCCGTCAGTTATCGTGGTCTGTCCATTATCGGGAGATGGAACCTCTGTCCTTAATTTAAAATAGTTGGAACTAGGATTTGGGACTGTGACCTCCCAGCCGGAGAGATGCTCCAGGGCCCTCCCAGAGGCAGTAGGAAGGAGGAGGGCCAGATCAAGTACAGACCCCCAGTTAATCTGAATTTCAGGTAAACAATAAATACATTGTTTAGAATAAGTATATCTCAAATCCTACATGGGACATACTTATACCAAAAACATTTATTTGTTATTGATCTGAAATTTAAATTAACTGGCCATCCTGTATTTTTATCTGCTTAATCAGAGCCAGGTCCAGGTGATGGAGGAGGGGTTGCAAGACACCAGTGTTGGGGAACTTCCCTGGTGGTCCAGTGGTTAAGACTCTGCACTTTCACTGCAGGGGGCGTGGGTTCGATCCCTGGTCGGGGAACTAAGATCCCACATGCCACAGGCATGGCCAAAAAATTTTTTTAAAAAAAGGGCTTCCTTGGTGGTGCAGTGGTTGAGAGTCCACCTGCCGATGCAGGGGACGCGGGTTCGTGCCCCGGTCCAGGAAGATCCCACGTGCCGCAGAGGGGCTGAGTCCGTGAGCCATAGCCACTAAGCCTGCGCGTCCGGAGCCTGTGCTCCACAATGGGAGAGGCCACAACAGTGAGAGGCCCGCGTACTGCAAAAAATAAATAAATAAATAAATTAAATTAAATAAGACACCAGTCTTGAGCACCTGACTGCACACCCCCATCTTCCCACCCCTCCCCCCTCAGTCCTCTTCTTGCCTCCACGTGGTCCTCACTGCCATGGGGCTGGGAGCAGGGAAGGAGAAGCGGGGAACCCCCAGAGCAATGGCAGGGGTGGGAAAGTGTGGGGAAATAAGGGAGAGAGGCAGACAGAAAGACAGGACCTTTCAGGAGGCCGCCTGCCCCTGCAGAAGTGGGCAGGTGGAGGTGGACGGAGGGGGCCACAGAGCACCAAGTTAAGGCAGCGGGCCCTGTGTGCCGGCCGCTGAGATGGCAAAGCTTCTTAGAGGTAAATTATCCCCCCTTCAAAGCAGCCCAAACCCCAGCAGAGAGAGAGAGAGAACAAAAGCCGATTACTGCTGACAAGCTGGGTTTTTTTTAAGCCCTTCTAGCTCTCACTCTCTTAAAGATCCAGCCCTGCCATCAGTCGGTGTGGCCTCGGAGGGGTGCGCAGGATGCCCAAACACCCACGATAATCGCCTTGTTTTATTCCGTCTGAGGATGAGTGCCGTGGCTGAGAGGGCAGCAGACTCCGAACTGAGCCCTGGATCCCGAGGGATGGTGCCGGGCAAATGTGTCTCCCCACCTCTGCCCCCGGACCTGCAGGTCTCATTCTGTCTCCTTTCAGGATCCCCGCACCCCCATCCACACACCCACCCTGGCCCCTGGGCTTCCCTCCCATGCCCCACATGCGCCCAGTTCTCAGTGACCTCGGCATTTTCAGCAACCAGCTCCCCAGGCCTGGTGTTTAATCCTGCCCCACCCAGGGACTGTCTTCCAAAACAAGCCCTGTCGGGTTTCTCAGGGGCCTTCCCCACACAGAGACGTTCATGACTTCCGTTCAGGGCTGGGAGGGACCTCAACCGTGAGCCTGCACCCCAGGCAAGGATCCCCGCGCCCCGCCCAGCCCTCAGGACGCTCTCATCCGGAGGGAAGAGTGACAAGGGCACGGCCCATCCCACTCCTGCAACCTGGAAAGGGCTTCATGGAGGCCGAGGGGAGAGCCAGGAAAGAGGGGAGCCAAGGGGACTTAAGCTTCAGTGTGTAGGTGGTATGGGGGGACGCTGGGGGTCAGAGATTAGTTCGCAGCGGAGATTAGCCTGTTCTTTCCCTGTTGCAATTAAATGTTCCCCTGGTACCTTGACCCATCAATCCTGTTTCTGTGCCCCTGGGGCCTCCCAGAGCAACTCCAGGTTCTTTCTAATAGGTGAAGACACTGCTGAAACTTCCCAGCCTTTTCTTCCTCAAGTCTGTTTCCTCCAACTTTGCCCCAGATGGCTCAGGGTTCAGACTTTTCACCACCCACCTCCAGTTTGTCAAAGTCCATCTCAAAGGGCCATGCTTAGGACTAGACACGAGGTTGAGCACAAAATAGATTTTCACCTCCCTTACTCTGAGCATCATACCTCTGTTAATGCTGCCCAAGATTTTACTAATTTCTAGCCAAAGCTTAGATTGAGCCCCAGACGCTACCCAGTCACAGTGAGGGAAGAAAACTCCCCAGAAGTCAGATACTTGAGGAACACTCAAGCAGGAGGAGAAACTCCAAAGCTCTGAGTTTGACTTTGACAGATACTCCTTTTTTAAAATTTCTGTTTCATTTTTGCTTCTACTCTCTGACACCCAGAGCCCCCCACACTCACCCTCCCCCAGCTTTCTTTCTTTTTTTTTTTTTCAGCCTCTCTTTTCCACCTCTTCTCATCCCAGCATCAAACAACCACATGACCTTGGGCAGGTCACTTTGCCTCTCCGAAGATTTCATTCCCCACCTGAAAATGGCAGTAATAATCACTGGGCGGCTTACATTCCAGAGCCGGCGTGATGACTCCACTGCGATCATTAATGGATGAGAGAGTACTCTGCAAAGTACTCAACACTCTGCAAACGAAAGGCATTATTTATTTATTTATCCATTTATTTATTAATCTTGCACATGATCCTGGGCTGATTCCACAAAGGGAGAGAAATAAGCAGAGCTCAGAGCCCAGAGCTTGAACCCTGCAATGTCAGAGCCAGAGGGGCCTTAGGGAACAGAGAGCACAACCCCTTTTACAGATGGAGAAACTGAGGCTTCTCTAAGAGAAATAGCTGATGTGTGTTGTTTCTAAGCATTGGGGGGCATTCACTTATTCAATCCTCCAAAATCCTCTGAAGCAGGTACTATCATGACCCCCTTTAAAAGATGAGTAAACTGAGGCACAGAGAAGTAGCATAATTTGTCCCAGGTCGTGCAGCTATCGGGAGCAAAATCAGAATTCCAGTCTGGACGGGCTTGCTCCGGAATGCATATCCTTCATCACCGTGCAAGGTCACCCGGTGTGTTGGGAGCAGAGGCTGCAGGGCAGGCTGCTTCCATTCCAGGCTGTCCCCGCACTGACTGATGGACTGGCCACCGCACATCGATGGGGCCCGGAGAGCAGCTCGGAGTGGCCTCATCCCGTGATACCCACCATCACCTTGGATTCCCAGGGATTTAGGATTTATGGCTCTGGGTCAGAAAGGGGAGGCTTGGGGGAAAGGAAAGCTTTGAGGCAAGGGTATAAGGCACAGCAAGAGGATAAGGGGCTTCTAGAAACAGAGAAGCAAGAGAGTAGAAAACAGGCTCCCCAGAAGACAGGGGCAGAGGAGGGGCACCCAAGAGGATGGTGGCGGGTGGGTGACAAGGACAGATGTGGAGCTGCACTATGTCAGCCCTCGGGTGTTCATGTGATACCCGCTCGTCTTGCTGCCTGTCTCAGGCAGGAGAGGAATGGTGGGAGGAGGGATTAAAAGTCGTCCTTTCCCTCGGAAACTCCACGCTACTCCCGGATACCTGAGAGGTGACAGCCCCAGTGCTCAGACATACAAGGGTCCCCAGGCACATATCCTGGGCCCAGCATCTCGTGTTCTAGAAAGTGCCCCAAAGCAGACTAGAAATAGTGCTCAAGGTTTTAAAGTAGAAGGAATTGTGGACTCAAAGTCAAGAGCCCTGGGTTACGGCCTTGGCTCTGAACCTATGACGCTGGGCAAATCGTTTGAACTTTATTGGCCACATCTTCCCATCTGTAAAATGGGGATGATAAATCCTACCTCTCTCATCAGGTTGTCCTAGGAGGACATGAGCTTCTGGCTCTGAAGGAGCTTGGTGATGTACGAAGTGCCGTCAGGATGCTGCCTAGGGGAGCGAGAGGACACTGATGAGGCTCTAGGAAAGGGGAGGCAAGGGGCAGTGGTCGTGTGTTTGAGCTGACCCTTGGGACAAGCACCTCAGACTTTGGAGCCCACTGCTCCCTCCACTGCATCGATGGCCCTGCTCCCTACATGAGCTCGCTGCTGAAAATGTTATGACTGGGCTGCATTACCAGACGGAGAGCACCCAGACCCAGCGAGACAGAATCCCTGGTCATGGTCCATCCTGAGCCCGGGCCTTGGGCAGAGCACTGACACACAGGAGCACAGAGATGGCTCAAGGTGGCACAGGAACAGAAGCCCTCAAGACCCAGATGAAGAAAGTGTAGGTGTTTCTGCTGAAGAAGAGATGACGCGGGGCACACGAATCCTCTTCCCCATCCAGGGCTCCTCCCACTGCCCCCACCCCCCAACTCCCTGCGGTCCAAGCCCCCAGCGGCCTGCCCATCTGTCCCTCATCAGCTCCACACTGGGCTGGGTAATTCAGACCAGCAGCAAGCTATGAGGCCAGATGTGTAACCAGGGCCCTTAAGGAAAGGTCAAGGACACATCTCAGCTCCAAGGCCCCCCCAATGCCTTTAAACTGATCTAGGGGCTTCTCTTGCAATGCAGGTCATTTTGGGGCGATGGATAGATCCAGTGACCTCTCTCTCCCAGGTCTTTAATAGTTCTCCATCGCCTGCTGAAAAGAGCCAAAGCCTCTCTCCAAACAACCCTACTCTTCTTCCCAAGCTCACCCTCACCGTCTTATATCTCCCCGTTCATTTCTTCTTCTCAAAGCCCCTTCTCTCCATCTTGTCCTATTGAAATCATACCCATCTTCCAACATCCTTTGGCATTAGAAAGATCAGAGTCTGAATCCCAGCCCTGTAACTTAATAACAGCATCGCCCGGACTAGCGATGTACCCTCCACAGGCTTCAGTGTCTGCATCTGTGAAATGGGGATGAGTGAAGGTGAAAAGTGTGGTTTAAAATAGGCCTTCTCAAACTCGGATGTGCAAGCTCACCAGGGGATCATGTTACCCAGCAGACTCTGATTCAGCAGTTCCGGGGTGGGGCCTGAGTGTCTGCATTTCTAGCAAGCTCCCTGTGATGCTGGCACCACTGGCATACTTGGAGTGACTTGGGTTTGAACGCCTCACCTAAAGCCTAGCAAATAGCGTTGGCTTCCTGGCAATGGGGGATGGAGGAGTGCAGCTAGATGGATGTGGGACCCAGAATACCCCTGGGGTCTTCAAGGTGTCACCTCTGTTCCACGCCTCCTGACACTTTTTAAATGTACATGAATAGCACTGGAGAGCAGTTCCACACCCCCAGGCTTTTTATACAAATCAAGTTACCAAGAACCTCAGCGATGGCCTCAAAGGGACCTCCTCCCCAACAAATATTAGCTCTGGGGATAAAAGAGACAAGATGATGGATCCTGAAAGGGCAGCCTGAGAAACCAGAGGGGAGAGGGGCACTCCCACTTTGCCTTGGCATTAGAGAAGAGGAGCTGGGGGCAGCTCTGAGAACGGTGCTCCCAAGCTTGCCCATCTGCGTATCCCGCAAGCTGCCCTGTGGCCCGCATGAAGAGGGATCCTGGTATCTAGCCCTGCCTCGTGTGCCAGCCGCCAGCCCCCGTGGGACCTGGGCTCAGGCACCTCCCATCTCGGGGCCCCAGTTTCCTCACAGTGACACTTGAGGGGGATTCAACTGTTTCCACTTCCTTCTCTAGGGCTGTAATCAAGTCGTGAGGGCGGAGGCAAGAAAGGGGGAGGGCGCGGGGGAGGAGGAACTAAAACCCAGGGAGAACAATTCCCACTGTAAACTAAATGGAGTTACTTTGTCAGGAAACAGCGTACTCAGTACCATAAAAATTAGAGTAATTTACTATGAAGTGCCATCCTGTTTTTACTTTGTGTTATTCCCCCATCAGACCACAGAGGAGCCAGGCTCACTCAAGAACATCGACAGCACGGGCCGGAGCCAAGGAACAAAGGAGATGGTGTCCCTCCCTCAGCACCAGCTTGGGGCGAATCAACCCCACCTGTCTCCAGGGAAACAAGGCAGGACCCAGTGGGCCACGCGGCAGCCAGAGAACCAGGGCACTGGCTCCCTCTGTCGGGGGAAGCTGGACTCGGCTTAGCCCAGGAAGGATGAACCTTAGTGTTCTCATTTCATCTGTAAAATGGGGATAATTCCCCTCCGCTCATAGGGTAGTGGGGGGATTAAATGAGATCATCTATGTCAAGCGTCGGACCCTCTTAGGAGCTCAGCATCACCTAATTCAGGGCCAGTTCCTCTGAGAGGAAGCTGCATTCCCTTCCCACCCTCCGCCTCTACGCCCCGCCCTCCACCCACCACTGTCCGCGCTGCTTGAGCGTGAAGCCCAACAACGACAGCAGTGATAACAGTGAGCACTGCTGGGCTCTCCGTAGGCATGCGTCTCACTTAAGCCTCACAGCGGTCCTCACCGGTGTGTATCCTATGAAGAAGCAGAGACGTTGAGACACCTGCCCCAGATCACACAGCAGCAAGGCTGGCGTTCGGCCCGCCTATGGACCGAGGCCTGCCTGGCTCCAAAGCTTGTGCTTTTAACTGCTTCCTTAAACTTCCTCTGCTGTCATGGAGAGAACACTGCCCAGAGCTCCAGATCCTAGCTTCAGCTCTGCTGCTGGTAAACCTATGACTTGTGCAAATTACTCTCCTCCCAAGCCACAGTTTTCCCATCTGTAACGAGGGGGAGATCTCTCAGGGCCCTCTGGCTCTGATGTTCTCTGATTCTAACGAGTTGGAGTAAAGGGGAGGTTTGGTTCTCTACCCAAAAGGTGATGACTATGTCAGAGGGACACCCACCCAGTGGCCTCATTACCTCTCCTGATGACAGGCTGGCACATCGCCGCTCCCGTCCTTAGCTGCTTGGCCTCGGCCCCATGACAGCGACAAGTCCCCACATAATGGCAGCAGGACGGGAATCTCTGATCTGGCTCTGGATGTAAATCTCTCCACACATGCTTGCTCTCTCTCTCTCTCTCTCTTTCCCACTTGCTTCTGCTCCCCAGGGCTTCCGTGATCAAAGTGCCTTTACCCGTAAGTCTCCCAGGGCTGGCACTGCCTGGGAGGAGGGGAGGAGACGGTCTGACAGCCTCCAGCTGTCTGGAGAGAGAGATCCCAGGGAGGCCTCCCAGATGCTGCCTGCCAGCTCGGGCCCTGACTGGAGAAGGCTGGGCGGACCGGGTATCAGCAAGAAGGAGGTGCCAGTAGGAGGGAACAACAGCAGGTGGGGACAGGGGGTGCTGGGGCCCTTTAAAATGAAGACCATCACCCCCGCCCCCCCACCAGCTGACCTCTGATGTTAAACCAGAAAATGACTCTGGTGTGGTCCCAAAGAAGCATCTCAGTCTGGCAGTGAGATGCAGAAAGAGGAGGGCTCCATCCTGCCCGCACTGTTACCAACCTCGCTGACCCCGCTTTTTCATTAATCCAACTGGGTCAGTAGAACCTAGCTACCTCCTTGACTGGCTTTGACGATGACAAGGCACATGAAAAGAACTTAATGTCTGTGAAGAGCAGGGATGCAACCAGTAGCCATCCCCATCCTTTCTTTTCCTTACTGTCCCGTCGTTGAGGCTCAAAGCTCCTAATCTCTAAAAGGGGGTAACAAGGTCCACCCCCATGCCCCTCCCTCCTGGACCTCTACGTTTGGTCCATCCCAGGATTTACTGTTGGTGGTGTCCATCCTCTCAGGGCCACCACTGAGAGCAGCCAGCAAGAGAGAACTAGCTAGCATCATCTTTCTCAGACACCAAGCCTTATGACTGCACAGGGATCAAGCCAGTCAGGGCCTTTTTCTCCTGGCTAAGTGGTTGTTGGCCCATTGGCCGGAGAATAGAGGAATTCCAGCCAGGAGAAAGAGCCATAGATCTGCCATCTCCCTCACGGTGGCTACAGCAGTAGCTGCTCAGATCCGCGGGGAGGGCCCACTCCCGGCAGAGAAGCAGGCCCATATATCTCCATCAGAGACTCCCATTCAAAGGCAGCACCATAAATCCCGGGGTGGGAGCGAGCAAACAAACGAGGCTACTCCTCCTTGGCAAGCATCTTTCCTCCCGGGGCCCAGCTGCTCTGCACGCTGCGGGCACCGGAGCCTGCACGGAGCATAATATGCAGTTCTGCATCTGATCCATCGGCAACCCCAGGAGAGGAGCCTCCCTCCCTCTCCTTGCTGGCTCAAACAACCGCCTCTTTCTCACCTCCCACTGAAGCTGGGAGTTTAATTCTCCCCCTGGACCAGGATCTCTCTCACTTCTTGGAATGGTTCTGTGGCTGCCTGCCTGCATTCTCCAGCTCAACAATCCTTCCCAGCCCAGGAGAGGAAGGAGGGAAGAGTGGGGCGGGGCTGGGGGGGGACGCGGGAGGGAAGAAGGGAAGCCCCAACAGGGAGAGGCGAGCAGGACTGGAAGCCCAGAGTCAGATTCCTCGGCCGGCAGGCTGCTTGCGCCTAGATTTTCCCATCTGTACAATGGGTTTCCATTCATTTCTTTCAACAAATATGTACATGCCAGACCTTGTTCTGAATGCTCTACCTAGCCATCATGAAGACAAGACCCTGCCCTGAGCAAGCTTGCCTTCTGGTGAAGACCAGGAATGCCAAGGTAAACACATGGAGAAACTCGACTGTTTCAGATAATAATGGCTCTGAAGAAAATTGAAAGGGTGCTAAAAGAGAGAGCGATTGGGGTGAGGACACAACTGAAGCAAAGGGTTTGGGGGAAGTCTGAGGAAGTGGCCTTGGAGCCGAGGTCTCAGTGGTAAGGAGAAGTCAAGTAAGGACATGAAGGAAAAGCATGCCAGGCAGGGGGAACAGCAGTGCAAGGTCCTGAGGTGGGAAGCAGCTTAGCATGTCAGGCAGAAAGCAAGCCAGTCTGGTGTCACTGGGATGTGGGGTTGGGGCAGTAGGAAATGAAGTTAGAGAAGGTGGCAGAAGACCACACAGGGCTTTGCAGGCTGTAGACTGTGGGGTAAAGCGTGTGGATCTTACCATGGGGAGGTTCTGAGCTGGGGAGGGCCATGATCTAATTACATCTGGTACAGATCCATCGAGCTGCTTTGCAGAGAATAAGTTGAGGGGGATGGGAGTGGAAGCACTTGGTGTGGAAGGAGGCTCCATAATAGGTATGAATATTTGATCCAAATGAGCTTAGAAAGGAGATGGGTAGAATGTAGCTTTGAAAAGGCAGATTCAGCAAAGATAAGCCAATAGCCACCGCCACTCCAACCCTGCCAGGAAGGAGCTAGACAACCTTCTCATGGTTCGTTTACAATTCAACAAACATTTGTCAAGCACCTTCTGTATACCAGGCAGTGGGGAATCAGACCTAAGATGGTATCCCTGTCCTCAAGGAGGTCCCAGGCTAGTGGGGGAGACAGGCGATGAGACAAATGACTCCAGGCACAGACAGCCTATGGGCAGCCCTACCCAGAGAAATCAGGGAGGGCTTCCCAGGGGAGGTGACTCAGCCAGGATTTATAGAAGGAGGAGGGTAGGACAGGAAACAAACACATGTAGGGGAACCCCAGACACAGTTAGACCCAAGGCGTGGCCTCGAGTCCACTCTGCCAGGCACTTTCAATCACCAACCAACACGGAGAGGCCCATGCGAAGAGGAACTGAGGGCCCCAGGTGACCACCAGCATCACCTGCCAGACAGAGTCCAGCCTCCGGCCTTCAATCTTTCCAGCTGAGGCCCCAGACGTCATGGAGCAGAGAAAAGCCATCCCCGCTGTGCCCTGACCCAGCTACTGATGCCCAGAATCCACGACATAGTAAATGGGTGTTTTACACCACTACACTTTGGCATAATTTGTTACACAGGCAAGAGTAACTAGAACAGCTCCCCATTGTCTGCCGTTATTTTGAAGTCCAAGTTCTTTACAATGACTTGCCAGGACCTCCAAGACCGGCCCTGCCTACTTCCGGGCTCAGGTCTTTCCCCTTCTCCTCCCACGGCGTCTGCATCTGAAACACCTTGAGCTCTGGAACATGGCATGCCCCCATATCTCACATGTGCTCTCCCTTTGGCCCAGTGCCCTGGTTCCTCCTCAACAACCCTGGCTAACTCCAAGTCTTACCTGGAGCCCACTTCCTGCGGGAGCCCTTTCCCGGCACCCGCAACATGCTCTCAGGGTACCATCCACCCCCAGCACCCTCGTTATCACTCACTCCTTGGTCGGTACCTGTCCTCATGCTGTTTCCCTCCCTCAACTAGGAGATCTGGAAGGGTGACAGCTTTGTACCTTTCACTGTTTTGTCCCCAGCATAACACCTAGTACACACTTGTTGAAGAAATGCACCACTGAGTGTGAGAATAAGTTCTTCCTCACTGGGTGTGACCAAGCACACACCAGGCATTTCCTGAGCTCCTCCTATGTGCCCAGCAGTGCTGGGCACAGAGAACACCCATCGGCTTCTAACACACGGTAAGTCTGGAGAGGACTGTCAACAAAGGAAGAAGCCAGTAGTAGGAAAAGTCAGAAGGACAGCTCCCACCCAGGGAGACTTCCTGGAGGAAGTGGCATTGCAGCTGGGCCCTGAAGGATGGACAGGATTCCAACAGGTGGACACAGAGGGAAAAGGGGCAGTTGGAGAGACAAAAGGAACTGCCTAGAAAAAGTCTAAGGCAGTCCTGCCTAACAGACTGGTCCAGAGACCACACATTGAGTAGCACCAGTTTCAGAGGCAAGACCAGGACCCGGAAATGGCTCAGCGCCAGGGCGTCTAGATGAGGAAAAGTTGACTTCACAGGGGAGAAGCCAACCTGTGTGCTAGCATCTAGTCCCTGAGAGAAGCAGATCACAGCTGTTTGGAGCAGGGTATAAGGAGCAGCATGGGGGCTGGAGCTGGAGTCTAAGAGACAGAATAGCCAGACAGAGCTCCCTTCCCAGAGGCCAAAGAGCCCCAGACAAGACAGTGCTACCCTCCGTGTGCCTTTGCAGGTAACCAGGTCTCTAGTGGCCCAGGTGACCCCCATCACTCCCAGGCTGGTGCAGTGGCTCCCACCCCTTTGAGATTCTGTTAGAGCTGTGGACCCTCCCTCTGAAACAACCGTGTGCACACACGCTGACACACTGATCTGTAATTTCCAAAGCTCCCAGAATCGTACCCCAGTTAAGTACTAAAGCACTAAGCAGCCCCTTGGGCAATGTGTGGGATCCCCCTAATCCAGGGTCACTAAATCAGGTGGGGCAGGTGGCGAGGCACCAAAAGAAAGGTCTGCAAGTTCGTGGGGCAGCAGAGGAAGGGGAGATTTTTCAGGGTTTGCCTGAAGGCAGAGCGGAAGCCCAGTGGGAGGAGTTAAGGCTCCCTGGAGATTCAAGCTGCGGGGAGGAGCAGAGGGACCCGTAAGGCTGAGGCAGGCCTGGGGAGGGCAGGCACGGGGTCCCCAAGAGAGCTCTGGGTGCCTGGCAGAGGAGGAGAGCCCAGGTGCCTCTTGCCTCAGTTTCCCCATTTGTGAAATGGGAAGATGCTCCTCCCGCCCTTGCCTTCCCCCCTGTGGAGCCTAGAGAGGAGGGCTGAGATGAAGCCCAACAGGCACCTTGGACCCCGGAGAGGGGAGCACTGGCTTAATGCAAGGATCATGTTCATGTAACGAGTTGACTGTACTGCACAGGCAGCGGGGCTCAGCGAAGCATCCAGCCTTCCAGGGACAGAGAGAGAGCTGGCGAGAGCGATAGTGCTGGCAAATGAGACGAGGGAGCGTCGGGAGGGTTTTACCGAGATAGGAGGGGAGAAAGAGGCGGCTAATATGGGCGGGGGGCGGGGGGGAGCAGAGCTGCTCCTGATGCCTCGATAGGGCCTTTGAGCTCGAAATCGGGCCTTCCTCGGGGAGAGACCTATAGGACTGTGAAAAGCAGAGGGTGTAAGCTAAGACAAGGAGATAACTGGCGAATTGGGCATCTCTAACTGGTCCCCGCCCCTCTGAGGACCTCGGGAGTGGGGATTTGGGGGAGGTGAGAGACCGCAGCTGGAAATCAGACAGACCCAGCCCACCTCCCTCTTGCTTACCCCATGATGTCACTCAGCCCCTTAGCCCCTCTGAATCCCAGAGAAACGAGGGCACCCAAGGGGGTGCTTGGGACATGCTGGCACCCACCTATTCCCGGCCACGTGGCTCTCTGCCCTCCTACAGATGAGCGCACAGGTCAGAGGCCGTATGCGACCCTACCAGGGTATAGAGGAGGAAACCGAGGCACTGAGAGGACAAAAAGACCAGCTGATTCCAGAGCTCGTGTTCCCAGCTGCTAGTTACTCTCGGGTCCAGTGTGGATCATTGGGGCCAGAAGAGCAAAACTGGATTGTTGAGCCATGGGGAGGGGTTCCTCCTCACAGGCAGAGGCAGATCCAGGCTCCTGGAGTAAGCAGTCATTGTAGGGGTGCAGAGGGCATCACAGACAGCAAATGGGGCCGGGGCTAAGCTAGGCTAAGAGTACACAGAGGCTATTACCCATTTAAAACAGTTGTAACTTATTGGGAACCTACTGCGTGCCAGGCGTTTGACGGATGAGAGGTAGCCCACTGAATCCACACATCTCTATGAAAAAGACTCATTATCCCTTTGTGGCAGAAACTCAGAGAGGTTAAGTGACTTGCCTCTGGTCACAAAGCTAGGAACTAGCAAGCCAGAATTTGAACAAAGGTGTGTCTACCTCCCAACACCTGCTTTCCCCATGGGCTACACTGCCTCTACAGCACCTTCTTAGGATCCTGCCCAGATCTAGAGTGGATGGGATTTAGGTTCAGGGCAAGAGGAGACCATAGAAGGAGCATCGCCCTGAGGATCTGATCTCCAGAGTGAGGGGAAGAGAGCAGGTGTCAGCACCTCTCTGACCTCAAGGAACAAACCTGTATTGTGCCTTGGGAAGGTTTCTCCAAGCAGGGGCTGGAAAGCAAGGGAGCCCTTGCCTCTGGCCCTGGAGGACTGGCCTTACCTGCCAGTCAACCATCAAGCATCACTGGCTCTCTGGCCTTTCTATGCCTGGGAGCACCCGGCAGCATTGGCTTTGCTTCACATATTAATTTTTCAATCTGGTAAAAGCTGTTTGTCTCCCAGCCCCTTCTCTGCCCTGCTGGAGAGAGGCACATCCTGAATCCTGACCCTCGGGGGAACAAATGCTGTTAAAAACTCATCAGCCTTCAAATGAGGCTCAGGGCCCCGGGCAGGAGCTTGTTACCTGGCTCCGAGCCCCGGGCTGTGTGTCGGGTTCGTGAGCAGAGGCCCCAGCTCCATACCGGGTGGCTGACATCACTCAGTTTCCTCTCAACTCTCTCCACCACCCCACAGCCCAGCGGTCCCCTCAGTCTGCCCATTCTCACCCTGGTCCACTACCCCTTCTGGGGATGTTAGCATCTCTCAGCTGCAAACCAGCCACCTGCCTCCATCAGCATCCCTGCTGCAGAAGCTTCACTCATTCATACATTTGTTACTCGGTTCACTCAGCACCTACTATGTGCTGGGACCTATTTTGCGCCAGCACCCGTGCTATACCCTGCATATGAGAGTGAAAGACGTAGTTCCTGTTTTTGAGGAGCTCACAGTGTAGTGGAGGCACCATGGGAGTCGACAGATATGAATGAACCGTTTCAGAAAGGTGTGGTAAAAGTTAGAATACAGTAAGCTCAGTGCTATAGGAGGTGTCGAAACTCATCCCCAAGATGAGTTCAGTCTCAAAGATGAATAAAAATAAGCCACCTGGATTTCCGCCACACCCCACCCCACCCCCGCCATTTTCCACTTGTTAAAATTCTACTCAACCAGCAAGGCCCAGTTTAAAAATTCCTCCCTGATCCCTTTAACCCAACCAGTCCCAATTTGCCCCGTATTTTCTCCACTTTCCCACAACACATGCTTCTACTCTTTTTAGAGCTCAGTAAAGGATGCTTGCAAGGCCCTTGCCTATGGCCATACTCACTGTGCATCACACTGCTCAGGGCTGCCATCCCCAGAAGGGCGGTTGAAAGTAGCACCCCCAGGAGTATTGCAGTGCGCAGCCTGCACAACTGTACATGGGAGCCCTGGGGACATAAGTGATTTTTCTTCTCAGCATCAGCCCCACCAGCATTCCCACAGCAGAATATCAGATTAGTCCTCACTTTCGCCACTCTGCTGCTCACCCACCTCTCTGTTTATTCCACGCTACTTAATAAGCTCCTCTACTTCCTTCCTTTTCACCTTACCTCAGTTTCTAATGGTTTGTGCTGGTATGGCTAACCATGTTTAAACTGATGACTGCAATAGTCCTGCCCAATCCATGTTTTCAGGATTCTCCTCCAAGCATGATTTCAAGAAATATATTGATTCGTGAAATCAGGGAGTGTCAGCATGTGTGTGTGGACTCTAAGTGGAAAAGAGAAGCAACACCATTGATTATCCACTGCGTGCCAGCCACCAGGCTAGCTGCTTCACATAATCGGATACAGACAATTTTAAGGGAAAAAAGAACACTATTTCTGCTTCATTGCTGAGGACTGAATGAGAGGGAGTGAGGCTGGAGGCATTTATGAATGCACATGTTGAATATATATATGTATCTATGCATATAAAATGTTTCACGCCCCATCTTCTCTCTCTATCAAACTCCCTCTTTGAATGTCCTTTGGTCTATCATAGTGGTGGATACAAGTGTGGACTGAACGAGACAAATGTGGGTTTGAGCCAGTGAATTAACCTCTCTAGACCTCAGTGTCCTCGTCGATGCTATAAGGTTAACACTAGAAGCCCCTCGAAGGCAAAGATTTACTGGGCTACCTATGCCACGTGTTTTACAGGGTGCCTGTCACACCTTAAGCAACACATCTTAGCAACTCGTATCATTACCATCATTATTTAGACGCCAGCTTCCCTCCTTGTTGGAGTTTCCACATCAGCTTGATGTATACTTGAGTGGGGAGTGTGTGTGATGGCAGGAGCTGCAGCAGCCCCGATCGTACACCCATCCTCTTGGATCCCAGCAACCTGGCCGGCGAGAGTCACCCTGTGCCAGCTATCCTGGAAGGTGCTAGCTGGGACTCTGGTCCTGCCAAGTCCACTTTTCACAGAGCCACTCCAGCACCAAGGGAGTAGAAATAAGCCAGATGTGTTGATATGACTCCCACTAGGGTGCCAAGAGGGTGAACGGACTGATGTTTTCTAAGCAGTTCGAGATGATCAGGCGAAATTCCTTATATAAATACAATTCCCTAATGGATTCACAGCAGCAAGGGAGATGTCATTCAACTGACTATTTAACAAAGCTGTTTAAAGAGGAAGACTGCGAGGACCATGTTTTATGTATTAACTGTGAAAAATTCTCTTTAAAATTTGTCTCAGTCATCTGAACGCTGGAGTTCCTATGAAGCGCCAAGTTTTGTGATATATGTTTTACAAGCATTGGCCCACACTCACATCCTTCTCTGCTTTTACCCTCCCTCACCCCCATCCCTGGCCAAATCCTCCAGAGATACATTTAATCCTCCCCCATCCCCAAAATGTTCTAAAGCAAATATGCAGTATCATTTTTCATGCATGCGTTAATAATTCAAGCTTCACACCAAGTTTTCAAACTGAATTGGCTTCCTAGGCCGATGTGGAAATGTCTGGGTCAAATAAACTTTAAAGAAAAATTCCTTTAATTAGTTTCTTTTGAACACAGCACAAAGGCCTAACTTGATAGCAAGGCAATTTACTGCCATCTTGACACGGCTCCCATGTTTATCAGTTAAATGATTCTGTTGCGTTGGAAATAGGACATCTCAGCTCCAAAGGACATTGCAGTCTTGTGTATTTGCTATTCTTCTCTTACCTGCTTCCTAGAAGGCTCTGGGCTTTGTTCTCTCTGGTTTGAAGGCAGGGAGCAGCCTAGCCTGGAGACCAAAGTAGTTTGGCCAAGGTCGGAGTAGAGTCAGAACTCAGATCTCCCTCTGTCACCTTGGCCAGTTGCATTGTCACCACAACCTGAATTTTCTCATCTCTGAAATAGGAATCATGATGACAGGTCCTTGATAGGATCGATGTGGGGATAAAGTGAGATCATGAATGTCAAGTGTTCTGCATGCAGTCAAGGCTCAATAAAATGGCGATGGTGGTGATGGTGATAATCACCACTATTAATCTCCTCCCCAGATGTCTTCTCTCTCCATTCCAGAAGTTCGTGCATTAAAACCCCTCCCAGTCCTTTCCCATGATGTGGAAGGCACCTGACTACCCTCTTAAAGGAATAGACAAGCTTCCTACAGCCTTGTCCTCTAGCCCAGTGCTTCTCAACAGTTAATGTGCACACAAGTCTCCTGAAGATCTTGCTAAATGCGAACTCTGATTTTCAGTAGGAGTGGGGTGGGACCTGAGATTCTGCATTTCTAACAGGCTCCCAGGTAATGCTGATGCTGCTGGCCCATGGACCACACTTGAAGTAGCAAAGAGTAGCCCACAGGGTAAACGTTTATTTCTAGAAAATATACATGGAGAAGAGGGCAGAGGAATTAGGGAGAGCTGGTCTTTTCCCCTCGTCTTTCGTCCTTCCTGCCTACTCTCTTTCTTTCTTTCTCTGTTTCTTTTGGGCCTTTAGGGTCGCTTTGAGATCAGGCCGTCACAGGCTGGGCTTCTGCTCTCCAAAGAAAGGAGAGGTGAGAAACACCTGAGCCAGGACAATTCAGTCATTCAATCCAGGCCTCCTTCCTTCATCTTTCAACAAATAAGAACTGAGGACACACCATGTGCCAGGTGCTGTACACAGAGAGAAGTTCAAAGAAACAAAACCCCTTCCTATAACCCCAAACATTTTTCCACTGAAAGAGGCCTTGATGGTTGAAAGGCTCTGGGTCAGATCTTTACATTGCCATCTTTCAGAAACTTGGGACCAATAAAGAGATAAAAGCCACTGCCGAGGTCATAACAACTGTTGTTTCCATAGCCGCTGTTTTCACCTGATCAGCAGGTCAGGGGGTTGCAGCCTGTTTCCAGGAACTGTGAGGGACCAGGGAAGAGAGGAGTCATGACAACACTGATTCAGTGCTGTCTGGGAGGAAAAGCATGCACTGGGGACAGGCAGGCTGTGGGCACCAACCCAGTTCTGCACTAGGTGAGCCTGGACCTCCCTGAGCCCGTTTCCTCATCTGTGACAAGATAGTAAGATCACTTCCCTCCCAGGGATGCGGGAAGGGATGAGGGAGACCAGGTTTGCCCAGCACAGTGCCTGGCACATCCTTCTTTCTGCCTGTGTGTCCCCTTCACCATCCATCTGAGGGAGCTGGGGATTTACTCTGCAAGTGACAGGTTGAACAGCACTGAATCATAAGGGATTGGTTCTTTTGTTTGTTTGTTTCCCATCACAAGCTTGTCTACTCAATAATTCAATTCAGCAAGGCCTGGTTAAGCCTTCCCTCATTCCAAGGGCTGTACTGGGCACCAGAGGGATTAGAAAGATAAATATAAATAAGACTCTGTTCCTGCTCTCAAAGAACTTCCTGTCTTGGCAGTGACGAAGCCAGACACCCATACAGAGCCCTATTCCCAGGGGGACAGCTGTAGCTGTCAGAAACACACACACACACACACAAAAACTGTCACAAGTGCAAGAAATCAGATGTGGGTCTTGTGAAGACTAAAACTCAATTCTATTTGCTTTAAAAAAGGGTTAAGTTTTCCCCCATTCTTATTAAGGAAGAAAGCAAAGGAAAGATTCTGAGTGTTGTCTGGTTAAAAGGCAGAGGCTTTAAAGATACCTGGGTATATATATATTCACCACATACTTAACTTTGATCTCAGGTAAATTGAGATTGATATTATGGTTAAAACACCAAATCACCCAGATTTTTGGTGACCATCATAATTTCAAATATTCCATATTCTGTTGTCTCTTTAGGTACGTGAGTTCTTGCCAGGTGTCCTGATTTGGGGCTGGAAAAACGTGGTTTGTGTAATGATAATGCACAGGCAAACTCCCCAGCTGCCTTGGTTTGGAGCAACAAGCCCAGTATCATATAATCAACTGCTTTCCAAGTCTCTCCCTGGGTCTTGGCTCCTGGAAGGCTGAGTCTGGGTCTTTCATCAGTGGAAGCTCCACGCCTTAGGGGCCTGGATACAGTGGCTCCTTTTTAAATCAAGAAACAACTAAATCACCAAAGGCCCATTGCATCTTGCATTGTGAATGGCTGACTAAAGGGGAGACAGGTAAGAAGGCAGGCAGGCCAGGAGGAAGGGGTTAAAGAGAATGGAAGAGGAATAGACCCCTTCAGCCTGGGAAGAGCTGCTCCTTGGAAGAGGTGGGAGTCGTGTCAGTTTAGTATGATGATAATAAAGCCTGACTTATTCTGGCAAGTTCCCAAACCTCTGCCTTTCTCCTTCACCCCAGTGCTTCCCCCGGTTAATGATTAACACGATCATCATAGCAAAGCTGTTCTCTGAAGAGTCCAGGGCAGTCAGCACTGCTGCAAAGAAAAAGGCATTTAGAAACACCTGCAGCTCTCAAACTGCACTCAAAGTTTGGGGTGCTGGGCTTCCCTGGTGGCGTAGTGGTTGGGAGTCTGCCTGCCAATGTAGGGGACACGGGTTCGTGCCCCGGTCCGGGAAGATCCCACATGCCGCAGAGCAGCTGGGCCCGTGAGCCACGGCCGCTGAGCCTGTGCGTCCGGAGCCTGTGCTCCGCAACGGGAGAGGCCACAACAGTGAGAGGCCCGCGTACCGCAAAAAAAAAAAAAGGTTGGGGTGCTGGGAGATTTGTATAGCAAGGGAGACAGCCCGGGAGCTAGAAGCCCAGTTGCAAACCCAGCACTGCACCCTCCGTGACTCTGAGCAAGTCACAATCCACTCCTCCTTTCTGAGCTTTAGTTTTCCCATCTGTGAAACGGGCAGCTGAGATGTGATCAGTGAGTTTCAAACTCCACTCCCTGCAGTTGTAAGGGTTCCACAGAGATGGCTGGAAAGGAAAGACCGAACAAGGGATAGGCCTGGCTCTACCCCCACTGTGGTCAGAACAGCTCAGTTTTCATCTATAGACAGACCGGACCTCTGCATAAACCTTCCCTTTGAAGAAAGGGTTTTGAGGTTAAAAATAAACTGAGAATTACTGGATTGGATGTCCTCTGAGGTTTCTTTCAGCTTTGACGTTCTCCTTCCCGTCCTTGATCTATTTCTTAAGGTTCTACTGCAAGGTAGGCACAATGTTGGCCAGTAAGGAAGGACCAGTGAGCTAGCCTGCATTGTACCTGTGGACCCCAGTCTCAGGGTGGGGAAGATGCAGCCATGCATGGCAGCCCCCTGAAGAGCCACAGCTGAGAAGTACTTAAGGCCAGCTCCTGAGGGCCTTCACTTGACCCAGGTGAGATGGTACCCAAACCATTTCTGGGAAATGATACACAGGAACTACTCCTGCAAAAGTAAGGTTAGACATGTGACGAGGATGAGCTTAGGGGCCAAAATATGGAGATGCCTTGACCTCCATCTCTTATTCCCCAGGATCCAGCCCTGCAGGCAAAAGGACATAAGGACATCAGGGGCCCACAATCACACTTTGCCTGTGTTCTTTATTAAGTCTTCATGATCCTGCAATCTGAGCCTTCTTGACGCCTTGTACAGGTGAGGAAAGTGAGGCTCAGAACAGTGAAGTGACTTGCTCAAGTTCAAGCAGCTGAGTCCATCTCCTCTTCACCCCTGCTTTCCACAGCCTTTATGAAAGATCATCTGCTCTCTCCTTGGCTCTGTTACGGGGTATAAAGGGAAGGGCCATTTGTCCAGGGTGGGGCTAGAGTGTTACTGAAGTCTCAGCATCCCCCCGAAGCCAGCAGGGGGGCAATGGCAGAAATCAGAAAGAAAACCTTTGAAACAAGGTGAAATGGAGGCCTCTGCAGGTCTGCTTCCCTGTTGGCCCCTCTTTCCTACACCAAACTTGGAAGTAAAGCATCCAGACAGGTGCCATTTCTTATATCACATGGGTTGGCGAGATGGGACGAGGTCAACCTCATCCATCCATGGCCCATGCAGAATCCCCCAAAGAGGATGCTTTTCAAGAGCAGCGAGCTGTTGTGACCACCTAGAGGGGTGGGATAGGGAGGATGGGAGGGAGGGAGACGCAAGAGGGAAGAGATATGGGAACATATGTATATGTATAACTGATTCACTTTGTTACAAAGCAGAAACTAACACACTATTGTAAAGCAATTATACTCTAATAAAGATGTTAAAAAAAAAAAAAAGAGCAGCGAGCTAATCTTCTTTACTCCGGCCTCTAGTGATGGTTAAACAGTAAGAATCAAACTGACATGAGTTCCAGTCCTGCCTCTCCACTCATTAGCAATTGGATCATGAGTAAAAAATCCATCCCTCTCTGAATCTAAGCTTATCCCTCTGTAAAACAGAATCAGCAATACACTACAGGGTTGTTCCTTTTTTTAAGAGTAGTGCGTGATTTTTAGTTTAATTTTTCTTTTATTCCACGTAACATAGGTTAAGCATCAAATCATTATACAAGACTTTCACAAAAAACAGCAACCCCTGCCCCATTTCTACTTCTCGTTGCTTACTTCTCTAAGAAAAACACTTTGAATTTTTTAACAGTTCTATTGAGAGGTAATCCACATACCATACAATTTACCCATTTAAAGGGTACAATTCAATAGCTTTTAGCACATTCACAGACTTGCTCTGCCACCCCCACCATTGATTTTAGAACGTTCTCATTAACCTCCCCCGAGAAAACTCCCCACCCCTTAGCCATCAACTCTGTCTCCCCTCCCCCAGCCTTAGGCAACAACTAATCTACTTTCTGTCTCTATATAGATTTGCCTATTCTAGACAGTTCATATAAATGGAATCATACAATATATGGTCTTTTGTGACCAGCCTCTTTCATGTAGCATGATGTTTTCAAGGTTCACCAATTCTGTAGCATGTATCAGTACTTCGTTTCTTTTTTTGCCTAATAAGATTCCATTGTGTGCTTATATACTACCTTCTCTTTATCCCTTCATCAGCTGGTGAACCTTTGGGTTGTTTCCACTTCTGGGCTCTCATGAATAATGCAGTATAAATACTGGTACACAAGTCTTCACTTGGACATATGTTTTCATTTCCCTTGGGTGTATACTTAGGAGTGGGATCCCTGGGTCATACAGGAATTCTCTGTTTAACCATTGGAGGCATCAGAGGCTGTTCTCCGAAGCGCGGCACTGCTTTACAATTCCACTGGCAGTGTATGAGGCCCAGAGCTGTCCTTACCAGTTGAACTAAGATGATGTTTATAATGTATCTAGTATGGTGTCTGGCAAGTCGTGGAAAAAAGAGTAGTTCCCTTTTCCCTTTATTAATATGTCAGGGTCCTGAACAACTCCAACTTTTCCTAACACTTTGCCTAAATTCACCCTATGGATCTCGACCTGAATCTAAGGCCAAGATCTTCACTCCAATTTATACCTCATTTGCATAGTGATGATTTCTCCCACCAAATTCACCCCAGGCACCGAGGGGGCTTGCTAGGAGCCCCACATAGCACTTCACTTGCTCGTCCTCGGGACATGACCGGGGGGCAGCTCTTGGCTTAGCTGCACTTCACAACTACTTTTTGTTTACACTCCCAGCAACTCGTGCAGCTGCACTGCCCAGGAGTGCTTGGAAACCCACATCCAAATCACGAATCCGCTGATTTCTTGGCACCAGGGTTACAGCTCAGACCACGTGTGTCCTGCTGGATGTCCAGTATCTGTAGTTAAGGCCACTGAACAGGGCCCATCTAGGTATAGCATTCCAGCCTTGACTACCTAAGGCTCCCTCAAACATGATAGAAGGCTCTAAAAGGCTGTAAGATAAAAACACATGCAAGATGTAAGAAATCGATAAAAACGAAGGAACCACAGAATAGGAAATTTATCCCCAAACAGCCTCTTCTGACTTTGGACCCACACAGCTTTAGCTGGATGCCCACTCCAGGTCACCCCAAGTCTCTGAGAGTACCTCTTTGTAGTAGCCAGGCTTCTTATGGTTGAAAGTTATAAAGACCAACTCATGATAGCTGAACCTAAAAGGACACTTTATTGGCTCATTGAAAGGAGAAGTCTGGATCAGGGGATGGGAAGCATTGAAAATGAGATCACCAGGTCAGCATTTCTCTCTCACATAAATCTGTGTGCCTCTGTGTGGTCTTTTCCTTCTGGAGACTGGCTTCTCTGTGGGGCTGGGTAGGTGGGACAGGGAAGTAGGTGCCATGCCCCAAATATTTCTAGGCTTCAATAAATCCAGTTTAATAATCTCAGAGGACAGGGAAAGAGTCTTCTCCCCCTGTATGTAAAACCTGTATGTAAAAATCTGTATGTAAAATCCCGGGGTGGACTCTGATAGGCCTGGCTTGGGCCTATGCCCACTTCTTGGCCATTCTCTGTAGCCAGGCAGGTGCTGGGTTTGACAGTCCCACCAACACTACATGGGATGGGAGAAGGGAAATTCCGCAAAGGAAAGATGGAGAGCTCTTTCCCCAAGAAGGGGATCTCAAATAGACAAACACAGCAGGGCTCCCTGACATGACTTTTCAACCTTCTCAAGAAGACCACAAACCTCCGAGTGCCCAGCTTATGGGACTTCTATAGCCTCCATCTCCTTATGATAACAGCTTCCTGTTATTCAATGCCCGGGACCTGCCCAGCACCTCCCATGGGTTTTCTCATCTTAACAACAGTGTTTCAGTTGGGTGTTAGCACCCCCATTTTACAGACAAAGAACCTGACGCTCAGAGAGGTCACATCAGCTGCCCAAAGTCACACAGCTGGGCAGTGGCTGAGCTGGGATTCAAGCTCTAAATGAAAATCAAATGCTCTCTTGCCTGTTCGTTCTCCTTAGCAGAAGCCCCGCAGCCAGCTGGCATCTGTGGTCTCTCTGCCAGCACAGGTGTGCTCTCTTCGCTTTCTAACAACGACTCTACAGGCTTTCGAAGGAGGCTCCCCTGACTCTCTCAG
>NW_021703786.1:57306242-57402912 GCF_005190385.1 Monodon monoceros
AGAGAGCATCCTTTGAAAAGGGACAACAGTGGCTGCGGTGGCGTCTTTCCGGGGGGAAATGTGGCCGCCGCAGCCGGCCGGCCCCACTGGGGCCCCAGCGCTAGCCTGCTCTGGGGAGGAAAAATAAAACATGAAACAGGGGTTAGCGGAATCGTGAGGTCGGCCCTTGCCCAAGTCTCATTAAGGAGACGCGCGCTCTCCCAGGCTGGGAATGCGGAATGGACACGTGGACAGGGGAGGGGAAGCTGGGGCGCGAGGCAGGGGTGGGGGGGCGTCTCCGTGGTGCGCGAGTCGTGGGCCGCGCGCTCCGGGGCCACGTGACCACGGGGAATCGGGGAGGGGAGGGGAAGGGAGCGAGCGCGCCGGGCTCCGCGCCAGCTACTGCCGGGGTGGGCGCTGAATCCCGGACGAGGAAGGAGGGCGGGCGAGCGCGAGTGTGTGTGTTTCTCTCGAGTCATTTACTGCGGAGCAGCCGGCGCGATCGCCGAGGAGGCGGCGGCGGCGGCGGCGGCGGCGGCGGCGGCGGCTTCGTGCAACTGTGGCTCCCCCCACCTCCTCTTCCTTTTTGCTCCTTGATTCTTCTTCTCCCCTCACACTCGTCCATGGGGAGCCGGCCCCCCTGCTGGCACCTCCTCTCCACTCGGCCCCGTAGGCACCAGCTGCCGCCTCCCTGGCCGTGGGCTGCGCGGGCGCCCGGTGCCCTGGCCCCTGGCGTGGCGCCGGGGTCTCGCCGCCCGCAGCACAGGCAGGCGCGGCGCTCCGCTCACCCAAACTGACTCCGAGAGAGAGAGAGAGACAGAGAGAGACAGAGAGAGAGAGACAGAGAGAGACAGAGAGAGAGAGAGAGAGCGAGAGAGAGCAGATGCCCGGTTGCACCGAGACATCGGGCATCCGGGGGCAGGGCGCGGGCGGCGGGGAGGAGGAGACATCGGAGACTCTGAACCCCGGAAAAGTTCAAGGTTTGTGCAGGTTTCCCCGGGGAAGGCGGAGCAGCGTGGCCCTCTGCTGAGACAGCGAGACCAGGGAGGAAAGGGGGGCGACCCGGGGCTGCCGCGGGCTGGCCGAGCCCCTCTCCATCCTACGACAGGAGGCTGGAGTCGGCGCACGGGGCAGGAAGGTCTGGGGTCAGGCGCAGTAGCCGGGTTTCCCGCTCACTCGCTTCTCCAAACCCCATCTCCATGGGGCAGCCCATTCCAGCCGCGCCACCCTCGCGCCAGCCGCGGTGCCGCTGCCCAGGCAGGCGGCGCTGAGCCTGCCTGTGTGGAGCCCGGGCCCTGATCGAGACTGGAGATAGCGCGCTGGAGCCAAGCAGGGAGCTCGGCGAGGGGACAAGTCGCGGGCTGCCCATCTCGGGCATTCGGTCCGGGCGTTGCCTCGGGTCGTGGCGACCCGCGTCGCCGGTCTCATCACTGCACGGAAACTTTTCCTTCTCCAGATGGATTAAAGATGCCTGGATTTTCTCTTTCGCTGCGAAAGAAATCATTCATTTGCACCTAACCTGGGATTTTTATGCTGGAGGTGTTGCTGCAGGGCGCTCAGAGGAAGGAAGCCGCGATATCCATGTGGGGTTACTACCGAAACCAAAGAAACTGGGGTTTGCATCGGAAATCTGCACCCTCAAACGAGTTCGGATTCGAGCGGGACCGCGGGGCTGTGGAAACCGACACTTGGCCCTAGGCAACCCGCGAGACGCCAGTGGCCACCCGGCCCCAGGAGCGCAAGTGCGGCTCCCCCCTAGCCGCACAGATCCTGCAGGGGGCACCAGCCGGGAGGTGGAGGCTCCTCCCGCCTGGTGCTGCGACCCCACCAGTTCCGAGGGTGTAGTCGGCGGCGCCCGGGACGCCCCCTCCCCTCAAAGTGTCCCCGAATTGCACTCCCTGGCCCCCAGAGCCTCAGCAGAGACAGCCGGGCGCCACGGCCACCAGAAGTTGGACGTGACCAAGCCCAGCCTGGGGCCAAGTCGTCGTCGACCGTTGCCCCCTCGGCCCCTTCCCGCTCCTTCCTCGGCCATGGCCCCAGGGATGCCGGGCCGCGGCGGCGCCGCCCTGCTCTGGCTCTCGGCGCTGCTCGCCCACGGTGAGTATTGCGGCGCGGACTCGGGAGTGAAGATGCGGCGGGAGCCGCTGGAGGGGGCAGAGAGGAGCCTGGAGAAGGAGAACCTCCACCCCTGGGCTCGCAGCCGCCGTTCCCAGCTTAGCATCTCGGGCGGCAGCTCGAGTTACCTCCAGCCCCCAAACCCTTTGGCGGGAGCGGAGGCTGCAAGGCCCGCCCTGGGGACCGAATCCGGCCCCGGAAAAGGACGAGAGGGGGTATCACTCCAACCTCCTCCTGGTTAGAGAGCAGGGTCCAAACCCGGGAGTCTGGGGGCGTGTCCGCCCACGGAAATCTAAAGGGACCCGAGGGATCCGCTGGATCGCGTCCGGGCCGCCCCTCCAGCCACTCCCAGCCCGGCAGCCGGCGGGGCTGAGGGCTGCTGGGACCGCGGTGATCGTGTCTACCCCCGCCCCTGGCGCGCAGGCCGGTGCGGGGTCGCGCCGCCCGCTGCTTCGCTTCCTGCGGCGGTCCTGGAGAAGGGAAGTGGACAGGGGCCCGGGGATCGCCTGCCCGCCGTCCTGTGAGCTGCATCTAAATGGCCGGCTTAGCCGAGCCAGAGGGCGGGGGTCTGGGCGGCGGGCGGAGGGAACGGGCTCCACGCTCTTGCGTTCTGCAATCTGTTGCGTCTTCTCCCCAGGCTCGCCCCGGGCTCCGCGGTAAAGGGGGTGGGAGCCGGGGTTGGCGCTCTTTGGCAGTGGGACAGCAGGGGTATGGGTGGGGGACCTAGGGTCGCGGAACAGCCCCCCAGAGTGGGGACTCCGATCCGACGGAAGGAGGCTGCAGCGGGCCTTCCGCAAGCTGGAGGCTTTCCAAGAGGCGAGGGGCGCTGACCGACGGGGGAGGGAGAGAGCTGGGGGGGGGAGGGGAGAATGGAGAAAGAGAGGGTCTCTGCCCCCTCCCAACGGAAACGAGCGGAGCGGGCACATAGTTCCCCAGCCAGCAAGGGATGGGGGACTTGGCTGCCCCACGCCGAGGGGTGAGCCTGGACAGCCTGGAGAGGGGCTAGGATGGAGGGGGCAGTGGCCTCTCCGCGTTGGCGGAGGACCTTCCATGTACCCTGCTCAGCTTTTGCCCACGTCTGCCTGGTCCCTAGGAGCCTGCCCAGGCGGGCGTGAGCGCGCCCAAGGTCTCTAACCAGCGGCCTCTCTCACCCAGACCAAGGCTCCTTCTCAAGGTTGAAAGAATAAGGAGAAGAATGGGCTCTGGGAAGCTAGGGTCCTGAGGCTAGGATGGGGTGGGGAACAGGCTGACCTCCCTCTACGAGTAGATTGGTTCTCCCCGGCTTCAGCGAGGGGGTGGCTCGGGGTTGGGGGGCTGTTTTGCGTTCATTCCACCAGGCACAGCCAACCTCAGTTCTTTATCAGAAGAATGGGCAGGGGGAATGCTGCTGGGACCCAGAAATCTCGGGCTCTGTGTGCAAGACTGAGGGTGGGGAGAGGGGACTCTGGATGTCTGCACGCTGGAACTGCAGGGGCTAGGCTTGTGACCTGGACCCAGTGAGCAGGGAGTTTGGGGGCGCAGCAGGAGGAAACCCAGGTCAGGCCTGGGTCTAGGCGTGGTTCTGCCCCCATCCCCTGCGTCTTGCTCCCAGAGTTCCCTTCCAAAAGCCCAGCCATGGCCTCACCTCCAGGCAGCTCAGACACTCTTATTGGATTCCGACGGCCCACCTTTCTGACCCCTCAGCCTCCAATTAAGGATCCTTTCCCCTCCCTCACCTCCCAGAATCTTGTCGACGTCCTAAAGCCCAGCCCCAGTAGGGCCTTGCTGTCCTGGCATTGCTTCTCTTGGAATAAATCTGCCTCCTCTTCTCCTTAGATATCGGTGTCTTCTCTGTACCCATTTAGTCCTGGAGTGGTGGAGGCAGGTGGTGGGCTTATTCTGCTCTGTCCCCAAAAAGCCAGTGCTTAGCACGGTGCGCAGGACACCCAGGGCCCAGGATTGGCTGGCGATTAGAAGGAAGCTATTTGAGGAGGTGGAGCCTGGGTCCCCCCCTGGGCAGGCATTTCCCCCCGCTGATTATCTGTCTCCCTTTCCAAGTTTCTTCCCTGAATCCCCAGCCCATGCCTCAGACTCCCCTTCCTTAGGGAAGGGTACCAGCAGATGCTCAAAGCTTGGGGACCCCCCCCAGATGGATAAGGCCAAAGAAGTTCCTCCCACAAAAATACATCTCGCCTGGGTTTCCCCTTCAGGAATACCTAACACCCACCCACCCAAACGATGCCTTTATCAGGAAAAGGGTACGTGGATTTGGTCTCATTTCAAGCTAACTCTTGGTAGGGTTTTCTGGGCTCTTCAAAGATGCTGGAGCGGGGGTACAGTTGCACTTTTTCATGCCTGGCAGGCTACCGAGGCCACAGGGCTCTGACCACACAGCCAGACGGGGAGCCAAATAGCCTGGGTTTCTGACTCTGGCGCCATCGGGCAGGGTGACCTCGGGCTGCCTCCCTCACGTTCCCCATCTTCCCCAACAGTGTGGCCCCTGGCCCGTCCCTCCCCTTCTCACTCTCTGCCAGGACAGCTGGGCAGATACCATGTGTGAACGGAGCCCCACTACCTTTCAGGGCCCAGCTCAGCCTCTGGGGTGGCAGCCCCTACACTGCTGTCAGTCTCAAGGCTTCTGCCAGAAACCATCTGAGAAGGCCACTTGCCTGCATCTGGTCTCTGGGGAGGTGTTCTGCTCCATTTTTAGTTTGGATAGGAGTTTAGCAAGGCATGGTGGTTGTTTAACCTGTTAGAGGACTGATTGTGTCAGCTTCCTACTCAGTATCCTTCACTGGCTCCCCACTGCCTGTAGGATCAAGGATACACTCTTTGCCCCCTCAACATACAAGGCCCTCTGTGATCTTGTCTCAATCTACATCTTCACTTCTGCGATACTGCCCCCTCTCTATCCTCCGTGCATCTTATGAGATATCACTCTTTTCACCTTCCTGCCTTTCTGCTTTTGCACCCACCAACCCCTTCATCTGGAATACCTTGCCTCCGGAAATCCTTACCTTGCCTTCAAAGCCCAACTGAAACATCACCTCCTCCAGGGAGTCTGCCTAGATTACCCTTTGGCTGCTCATCAGCAGCTCGTAACCCCCAGCAGAAGTAATTGGTCTTTTTCCTGTGCTGCCTTGGCCCTTCATGCTGCCTTCCCAGCACTCCTCAGGGACGGCAGTGTGTGTGTGAAGGGTATGTGTGGGCATATTTATGGGCATATCTATACATGTACCCCTCCTGATTCCCACACACTTGCATTTAGGGCAAGAGCCATGTCTTCTTCGGTTTTGCCCCACTCTCCAGCGCTTGACACATAGTAGGCACTCAAAAGAAATGAATGGGGTGTGAAGATAACTCTGTTGGGGGCCCTCGCAGTGTCAGTTGAAAAGGGAGCTCTGGGGTGTGAGGCAGAAGAGGGGAGTGGGAGGAGACAGACAGAGACACCAGGAAGAGAGCAAGGGGATGGGGCAGAGTTGTGCCATACCCCTTGAGTGGCCCATATAGGATATACGTGTCTAGGGTGACGTGTTGTAACACGGATGTGAATGTAGTGTCCCATCATGCTCCGAATACGTGATCTCAAATGCACGTGTCCTCACCGTCGTGGTCACCAGCCTGACTTCTCTTCCGGGTTGTGTCCGTGCGGTCCCCACCCCACCAATTACCCAAGTTCTGGGCTCCTTTGGAGATGGAGGGAGGACATGGCAGGAGGACAGGGTCAGTGCTGGCCTTGGGAGGCTCCCTCACTACTGGGAGTGAGGAATGACGCTTCCCCCTTCCGCCTCTACACACACCCATTTTCCTGGCCACATGGAGCCTTATGCCACAACACAGCCTTGTTAATGTTTAAGACCAGTAGGTGGGGATGTGTTATAAACTTGGTGGCAGAAAATGAGCTGCATTGGAATGCATTCTGAGGACAGTGCTTGGCTGAAGGAGGGAAGGCCACTTTGCAACACCAGGACGGCCCCGGGCATCTCCTGGCCCCCCCTCGGGGCGTGTCTGAAGGTGATAGACCCCAGGCCCGAGGTCGGGGGTGAGTGCTTGTGATGCTGCCGAATCTGAGAACCAGAGAGGCACCAACTCCAACCTGGGGCAGACGGGATAGGGGGCGGGGTGGTCTCTCTTTGTTGCCCTGCCCACAGTGATGGCCATTCACAACACCGAAACTAAAAGAGATCACAGAACCTCCAAATCCAACCTTTGTGTGGATGTGGAAATGGACACTCGGAGAAGGAAAGGGACCGGCCAAGGTCATCCTGCTAGTTCATTCTGGAACCAGGACCAGCACCAGAGCCCGAAGGGGTTTGCTAGATTGGCAGTCTGCCCCAGGCCCCTCGGCAGAGATTCCACCACCTCTGTCATCCCCTCTATCTGAGGCTTCGGCTTCATACAAAGATCTCTGGCCTCAAACTAGCCTCGGGTCCCAAGCAGTCAAGGTAATCAATCACCAGTAGTGTTAATAAACCTTGCCAAGCACTACAGAGGGCACATGGAGGGGCTCAAGACCTGATCTTCGACTCCTTTTCATGAGCTTGAAGTCCAGTTGGGGAGATGAGAAAAAGGCCCGCATTCTGAAATTCCAGGCGGTCTGGATCCCTGGGATCCATCATTTAGAGGTTCAAATCCTGACTTTGTCATCAGCTTGCTGCGTAGCCACAGGACGGTCACCTCCCTCTCCAAGTCTTGTTTTCCTCCTCTGCAGAGTGAGAGGAGGCGATGCCCGCCGAGCCCCCTTCCAGCTCGCTTGTTCTGCCACAGAGAAGCCTCTTGTCGCCTCCCTTGTCTCTCCGCCCCACACCCATGCTCCTTCCACAGAGGCCAGCCACAGACGCTAGCAAATGGATATGATTCTTCCTCCCCGTTCCCTCCCCGGGGTCTTCCTTACTTCTTCCTTGACAGTGCTCAGCACAGAATTTTAATAAGAGATTAATGAACCAGTTGTGGGGTGGCTTTTTTTTTTTTTAAATAAATTAATTTTTCTATTTTCCTGCTCTGTCTTTTTAAATGAAAAGTGGGCCTCCTTATCATCAATTCAGCTGGCGGTGCCGTAATCCAGCAGTCCCCAAGGATGGGGCAGTGTATCCGGGAGCACCGACTCTCTGCCAACTACGGCATCAGTCTCTGGAGGACCAATGGGCTGCCGGGGAGGGGGCGGGGCACGCACTAAGACAGGTGAGGCCGGTGTGGTAACAGAGGGGACAAGCCACTCTTGGGAGATAGGCTGAGCGTCCAGAAGTCATTATCTCCTTTCCTCTGCCAAGTTTGCCCCTCTCTGCTCCTCCCCCACCGCCTCCCCCCCAGGTCCCCCCCTCCACTCCACCGCCCCAGGCCCTGCTGGCTGCCAGACAACCCAGCAGGATGATGTGGAAAATGGAAGCAATTACCTGGATTATTCAATGCTTGTTGCACAAATGAATGAACGCAAGAATGAATAATTCAGTGCAGAAGAAAAAAAGGGTAGAAAAGGTAATTGAAGAAAACCCTTTTCGGTCCAAATTATCTAGATAATTATCTGCCTTTGGAAAGTTCTGCTTTTTATCAGACTTGAATCCTTCCTGCTGCATTCTCACCCACACCTTTTTTGGCCCATGAGAATGGGCAACTGGCTACTCTCTTCTCTTGTGTGACTTCCTGTTCAACTCAAACTGAAGGGCAGTGGGCAGGTCGTGTGCTGGAGGAATTTCTCAGCTTCTGTTTCCTGAGCCCATCTCTCAGGATCCTTAGAGCTGGGAGAGTGATGTGCCCAGGATCACCTGGATAAATGGATGACACTCAAAATGGTCCGGGTTCTCAGAGGCATCCCCATCCAAGGATCCAGGTCTGGACAGCATCAGACCTTACAGGGCGAGCCCTTAACCCTGGGAGAGAACAGGCAACCAGGACACCCTCAAGCCCAAACCCCTCCCCAGGAACACAGCCCCAGAGGTGGTCAGCCCTTAAACAGAATCAGCCAGAGTCACGTTGAGTGACAATCTCTCTGCTTTTCTGCGGGACAGAAAGGGTGGAGGGGAAATGGTTCCTGCCCTTGGGGATCACTATGACAAGGGAGACATTCCCATCTTCAGAGAAGCCCTAATCTGATGAGGGAGGCGCAGCCCCAGCCCTCCGAGGTGGCCTTTGTCCTCTTGCACATTGAGGGTCCGATGGTGAGAGACAAGATGACTGCCTTTGCCCAGAGGTTGGAGGACCCCACCTTGCAGGCCTCACCCACCCTCCCCCAGCCCCCAAGACTGGTGGGGAGCCTGGCTCAGGGCCAGGAGCAAGTGTATTTTTGGTGGCTTGGTACAGATGAGGCAGCAGACTTGTCACAGCAGGAGAAAGGTGTCGGTGGGAGACGGCAGTGCAGCGCACTCAAATGCACACCCACACGGTCATGGGCACTCACCCGTACACTTGAGGGTCCCAGCAGTTCTTTGGAGTTTAGATCCATGATCTCATTTGGTCACTGGGAGACCAGTGACCGCCAGGTAAAGGCAGCAACTAGGATCCCATTTTACAGAGGGTAAAGCTGAGGCTCAATGGAGACCTGGCCACACCAGCTCTTGAGGTCAGGTTTTCTGACCACGAATACAGAGGTCTTCTTGCCGTACCCCTCTGTCTCATGCACACAGGGAATAAGCACATATGGGGACTGACAGCCACATGCCCACATACCTAAGCAAGGCCCACCCATCTGGCCGCACTCATCTCTCCAGTCCTTTACATGGGTCACGTGCTTTTCCATGTCGGAGCCTCTGTACATACTGTTCCCTCTGACCAGAACACTCTTCTGCCCCATCTCCTACTCAGTCTTTAGGCCCAAGTGGATCCACACTTCCTCCTGGAAGCCTGCCTTGATTCTGAGTTAAACAAAGACCCACCAACCCCTGCCACTCATTTCCAATTTGCCCTCTTTGTAAACTGCACTGCCTGGCCCCCTCACTGGCATTAAACTTGAATGGACCTGGAAGTTTTGTGCCCTCTTCCCGGTGCTGTATCCCCCAGTGTCTATTGGGATCTCTGGAATAAAGTAGGCATTTGACAGTTTGTCAGATGAGTCACTGAATGTACAGTCGTGCACATACATGTACACATAGACCGCTTCCCTGTCTCTCAGCAAGTATTCAGTTGTTGCCTACTGTGGGCCAGGCACTGTTCCAGGCACTTGGTCTTACTCCATGAATACAGCAAAAAGCCCTGCACTCATGGAGCCTTTATTCTTGCAGGGGTGCAGCGAGGAGGCCACAGTAAATAATAAATACATACAATAAGTAAATTACATGTCAGAAGGCAACAAGAGCTGAGGAAAATAAAAGAAAGGTAGGGTATGGGAATTGGGAATTCCAGCATGTGTGTGTGTGTGTGTGTGTGTGTGTGTGTGTTGGGAGGGGTTGTGCAGTATTAAAATGAATGTTCACTTGATTAAATGTCATTAAGCAGACTTGAAGGAGGCAAGGGAGCATACTAAGCAAATATCTGAATATCACATTGGGACCAGTCCTAGGGCAGGGGTGAGCTTGACCATTCAAGACAGCAAGGAGGCCAGAGGGGCTGGAGCACAGTGCAGGCTGGGAAGGGCACAGGGAGATTAAGTAGGGAAGGGAGGCCCTAGAAGATTACCTGGTAAACTGAGTGAAATGGGCAGCCGTAGCAGGCTTTAGAGTGAGAGTGACCTGAGCCGCTGGCAGCTGCAGGCTTGCAGAGCTCCAGACCTGTGGGGATAGGGACCCCGGCCCCCGTGCCACAGAGGGGACCTCTGTCTGCTCTCTAGCTCCTTGCCCCGCACAATCTTGGCTGCGGCTGTCTTTCCTGCCACCGCGCGGCCACCCCATCGGAGGCAGGACCAGGGTGTGCAGGGGGCGGACTGCTGCAGGGACCACCCGAGGGTTTGCAAGGCTGGCTTCCAGACCCGACCAGCCAAATTAGCTATGTGGCCACCCAGGCCTCTTCCATGGACTCGAGCTTCCTCTACGTAGAATGGGGCTGCAGCAAAACCCAAGTCTGCCTGGATCTCTGAGAAGTCCCACAGCGACTCCAGATTACCTGTTGCTTTGACCTCTCTGCCTGTCCCTGTTTTATGTCTGCAAGTGCTCAGCCGGTGGCCCCTTCCTCCCACGATTGGCCCCCTGCCACCGCAAGACCACTGCAGCCCATGCCTCTTAGCCAACGAGATGACCTGCCCCGAGCTGACCCACTGCCCTGTCCTGAGTCTCCCCGGGTCACCCCAGTCTCCCCCGCCCTGTCCCTTCTGGGGAGAGACAGGCATGTGGGGCCTTTGTCCAATAGGAAGGAACTCTTGGATTGGAAATACAAAAAATTGCCATTTTCTCAGCTGCCAACACAGCAGAGAAATGATCTCAGTTTTCTGTGGCTGTTCCCGACAGGAGAAAAACTGCCAACCGCCAGCCCCCGTGCATGAGAGGTCTGAGATGCTGAGGAAAGGGGGCTGCAGCTGGGGGAGGTGGCAGGGTGAGAAGCCGGGGTGGGAGTAGGGCTGGCTTGGTGCAGAGGGCTGAGCTCCCCACTTGGCTGCAGCGCTCCTGCCTGGGAAGCCCTTCCCCACCCAGCACCCGCCGACCACCCGCCTGGGTCTGAGCGGCTGTTGAACTATCTAGTTATCTTTTTTTTTTTAATTTATTTATTTTATTTATTTTTGGCTCTGTTGGGTCTTCATTGCTGTGAGCGGGCTTTCTCCAGTTGTGGCGAGCAGGGGCTACTGCGGTGCGTGGGCTTCTCACTGCTGTGGCCTCTCCTGCTGCGGAGCACGGGCTCCAGGCACGTGGGCTTCAGTAGTTGCGGCACACGGGCTCAGTAGTTGTGGCACACGGGCTTAGTTGCTCCGCGGCATGTGGGATCCCCCCGGACCAGCGCTCGAACCCATGTCCCCTGCATTGGCAGGCGGATTCTTAACCACTCTGCCACCAGGGAAGCCCTCTAGTTATCTTAATAGTCACTTCTACTAACTGAGCACCTAATATGTGCCATGCCCTGTGCTGGGCACCTTTGGAGCCAGCAGACTGTTCGGTCTCTCCTGACGTTCATAGTTCTCCTCCACCCTCACCTTTTCCCTGCACTCGGCTCTAACACCAACCTGCCTGGCTTTGTCCATCCCCTTGTGATTTCTGGGCAAGTTACTTAACCACTGTGCATGTTTCCTCACCTGCAAATGATTATAAAAATACCCAACTTAGAGGGCTGTTGTGATGAGTTGAGTCGTTATTCCAAGTCAGATATCGAGAATAGTGCCTGGCACAGAGTGTCTGAAAATGATAGTTCTCAGTATTATTGTTATTAATATTATCAGCACATGCCAGGCACTGTGTTAAGTGTGAAAATGAACAAGATACAGGGCCTGTCCCACGAGGAGCTTCTAAGGCATTGTCCTGGGGAGATGAGCTGTTTCTCCACAGATTGTGATAAAATTATGCCATAGACATGTTGGAAGGGATACAGAGGTGTGAAGGGAGAAATCTCGTATCTGCTAGAGAAATCAGGGGAGACTTCATGGAAGAAGTGCCACTGCAGAAGGCCTTAACCCAGGTTCAAGAATTCTGCCTCTTAAGACTAATCAGTCAGCATCCACTCTGTGTCCAAGACCCTGAGGAAGACAGAAACATAGGGCAAAAATTGTCCCTGGCCTACCAGCTCTGAGCCCAGCATGGGAAGAGCCACAGCTGCCTGTGAGGGAATAGCAGGCAAGGGGGCTAAATGCAGGGTTACCTGGATGATGTCTTAAGACCTCTCAGAACTTTGACCCTGTGGTCCCTGGAGCACTGGGGAGCTGTGGCGTATTGTGGAGCGAGGGAGTGGCTTGATCAAAGCAGGGATCTAGCAACAATGACTTGGCTGGGGGCAATTTGCAGATTGGAGCAATATTGAAGGAAGCTGTTCCAGCAGCTGATCTGGGAGTGAGGGCTCTTGGGATGGGGAATGACCATTAGAAATCATCAGAGGTACCACCACATGGCAGACAACCGGGAAGACGAATCTGAACGCCAGCTCTGCCACTTAGCAGCAGCCTGACCTCTCATTTCTACTCCTTGGTTTATGCCTCTGTAAGATAGGATGGCAAATGGGGAGCCTGTAGCATATGGCTTAGTATTTGGAGCTTTTTTATTATTTTAGCAGCTAAAGCCCAGAGAGCAGAAGGGACTTGCCTGTAGCTCACAGCCAGTTCTGACCCCCTTGGGTGGGGACAGGAATGTCTTTATTGTCTGGTCAGGAGTACTGGGGAAGGTGGCCCAGTGAGAGCACTGAGACGGACAGGATCTCTCGCAATTTTTAATAGAGGCCCAAGGCCCAGCCTCCCTCCTCTTCCCTCACCCTGGCAGCCAGAAGCTCAGGGGTCCGATCCATCCAGGGTCACTGTCAGTGACTGAGGCTCCAGGAAAGCCTCAGAAGAAGCCAGTCACGTCAGACTGTGGTTTTCGAGTCGCCCAAAACCAAACATAGGTTGGAATCGTAGCCCTGCTGCTGTGTCGCTAGGTTACCCGGGAGCACTCGCCTGCCTTGTCTCCCTGAGCCTCAGCTTCCCCATCTGCAGAATGGGCATAATAGCATCACCTCTCTCTGCTGTGCTGCCACAAGGATAATAAACCAGTGTACATGGACGTGCCCAGAACAGAAGCTGTGTGCGTGCCCGAGGGGCTCAGGAAACAATCAGCAGGTTTGTTTCCTTCCTTTCTTGCCCGGTGCCAGGCCTCACTGCCAGGAAGCATGTTTAAGACAGTGCCAAAGAGTTCCCGGAGAGCTGTTTTCTGGTGGTTGGGTTTTTTGGTTTTGTTTTCTTTGGGGTCTTATTTTTTTTTTACCCTTGATGCCTCCTAGCAACATGCTGCTTGTTTTAAAAACAGCAGTGGCCAGCTGCTGGCCCCTCTCCCTCCCTCCCTGCCTCCCTCCTTCCCTTCCCAGGAAAACAGCTTCAAGCATCTCCCCGACTTTCCAGGGTCTCTCCACCCCAAGGTGGAGGAGGCCTTCCTGCGAATGCAGCTGGACCCAGAGCACACAATGCCAGGGTGGGTACCTGGCCCTTGAGTCCACGGCTTCCCAATATTTGCATCTCCTCTGTGGCAGCCCCCAAGGTGGGCATAAAGGCTACCTGTACACCATCAGGGCAGGCAGCCTGTGCCATTGCCAGAAATCAGGTCTAAGGATACAGGGAGATTCTGACGGAGCCCAGGCATCTCTGAAGCACTTCTGCTGCTGCATCCTGCAACCTGAAAGCTCATGGACACCCTGGTCCCAGAGCTGACCCCTCCCGCTGCCCATCCTGTAGGGTTGTGGGGGGCTGGGTAAGGAGAACAGGCAGAACTCAGTGTGTGGTCTCTGTAACCATTTATAATTCATCATGAGCCCTTAGGAGTCGCTCAGGTGTCCCAGTCCACCCAGAGGGCCCTCGTCTCCCCAGCCTCCCACCGGGTTCCTCTGTCCCGGATGTTCTTTCAGCCAACTGCTTGCCTTCAGACAAACCTTTTCCTCCTGCTGCAGTTTAGTTTCCCTGCCCGTGAGAGCAGGGTTGCCGTGCTGGATCAGTGCTGTCCAACAGCAACGTACCACGAGCCACGTGTGTAATTCCAATTTTTCTAGTTACCATGTGAGGAAAGTAAAAAGAAACAGGTGAAATGAATTTTACTAGTATATTTCAACCAATATATTCAAAAGATGAACATTTCAACATGTAATCAGTGTAAAAACAGTTAATGAGATTTTTACATTCTTTTTTTTCCCTTTTGTGTTACATCTTCGAAATACCCCATGCAATTTACACCGTCAGCAGCACATCACAACTCCGTCACAACTCCATCACAACTGGCCCCATTTCAACGGCTCAATAGCCACACGTGGCAAATGGCTGCCATCCTGGAAGGTGCAGGGCTAGGAGCTCCCCAAGGGCCCTACCACATTCTCCCCTTGGAGGTATTTTCGGGGCCCTGGAGTTAGTGCTCTGGGGACCGGTGAGCCTTGGGGACTCTCTGGGGTCCTTCTCGGAGATTCCCTGCCCAGCCTAGAGCTGGCTCAGCTCCTCCCCAGCCCTGGCATGGTTCATGCTGGCCTTGGGGACTCCCATTCATGCAGGCAGCAGCTCCCAGATGCCTCCCAGAGGCCACGCTCCTTCCCCTTCTTCCAGGAGATGCTACAGACCATAGGCCTGATCAAGTCACCTTGAACTCACTGAGAGTGAAAGCCAGAGTCCTTCAGGGGCTGACAGGCCACACGAGTGTCCTTTTTCCTGACAATACCTCTCTGACCATATCTTTCCTGTCACCCACTCAGCTCCGACCACACTGTCCCTTTTGCTGTCCTCACCCATGCCAGGTGCCGAGCCTCAGGTCCTTCCTACCCCTCTGCCTGGTCTTTTCCTCCAAATAAGCATGACTCATCGCCCCCCTGCCTCCTTCAGGTCCGCGCTCAAATGCATCTTACCCGGGTGGCCCTCCCAGCCACGCCCTACTTAAAACAGCCCTGCCTGCCCCTCACTCTGCCCCGACCCTGCTCCATTTTTCTCCCCCTGACATACTGTATAGTTATGTTTCTTCTTGTTCATAGACTGACACCTCCCCCCCTTGGAATGGAAGCCCCACGAGCAGGGCCACATCTATTCTGTTCACAGCTGTATTCCCAACACCTGAACCGGTGCCTCGCCAGAGAAGATGCTCAGTACTTATTGTGTGAAATGAATGAATAGAAACGTTGCTCCTTTCCCTCCCCTCACTCTTTCCACCTGGGGCACCACCCAGAAGAAACATCTGGGCACTAAATGAGTGACAGAGACCAGAGAGGGGGATGTTTATTCCTTCCCGCCTGCCTGCCTTCAGTCACAATCAGCTGCCATAACCTTGCTTTGCAGTCTTGGAAAAGTTACATCACTGCCCTGTGGCTCAGTTTCCACATCTATAAAATGGGATAATAAGAGTACCCTCCTCATAGGATTGTGGTAGTGAATAAATAATAAATGCATGGAGTGTGCTTGGAGCAGAGCCTGGCTTGTAGTAAGTGCTCAGTAAAAAGTAGCTACAGGTTGATTCAGCTCGTGTTTTTGAACACCTGCTCCACACCAAGCACTGTGACAAACACTGATCATGTGGCAGGAAGACACGGTTACCAGCCAGTGTGGGTCAAGGATGCAAACGATTTCAGTGCAGGGGGCAGAGGGGAAGGCAAACAGAGACTGGCTCACCTGGATTTCGGAAAGCGGCAACCACTGCCAAGGTCTCTGTGACCTGGTGCGTTGAGCTCCACATGGGGTGACCTTTGTCCATCCGCTACAGCAGTGGAAAGACTACAGCACTGCAGCCAGGGAACCTCTACTCTGTCACCGACCTGAAGGGAGTCACTTCTGTTCCCTAAGCCTCAGGCTTCTTATCTGTAAAGTGGGATAATAACAAACAGCACCTGCATCTCAGATCATGGGGATTCAATGAGCTGATGTGTAAAGTACTCAGCACTGCCCAGAGGCTGGATAGACAGGAGATGCTATCAGTACCCTCCCTGCTAAAGAACTGGCCAAAGGGAAGAGAGAAAGTGTGAACCTCCTTGAGTGGTGCCCTGTGTGCAGCTAGCCCTCCATCAGTGCCAGTTGGTTTGCACTCTGAAATTCTCCCTGGACTGTGGTGCAGAGGGGCCGCTCAGTGGGGGGAGATACTTAAAGTTAGGGGAGGTAGATGGGAACTTCAGGCCCCTCTCATCCTGGAACCGTCCTTATCTGAAAGATGGGGAGATTAAAGTCCAGACAGGGGAACAATCAGCCCAGCACACAGCAGTCAGGCGTGGCAGAGCCGGACCTGAGACTCAGGTCCCTGCTCCCAGGCCAGTGGGCTTGCTGTTGTGTCTTCAGAGGTTTCTCGTGAGGGTGTTGGAGGTTGGGGGAAGCGTGGCCAACTATTGCTGGAGGAAGCTGGTTGGTCACAGATTGGGGCTCCCCCAACACCTAGTTAGCTTCCCCAGGGGCATATCCAGGGGAAGAGCCCAGCAGGCATGATCTTTACATGGAGTAACCAGATTCCATCTCCAATAATCACATCACAAACAGCATGAAATGTGACATGTGGGGAACTCTTTGCTAAATGTATGACTGTTTTTCTCATTTTCCCTCCGTTCCCCTCCCTAGGACCTCCCCCCTCCTCTTCCACATCATGCACACATGTACACACACACCCCTGCATTCCCCATGCATCCCATTCGGGCCTCTGATACCAGCCCAATGAAGGCCACTTTTGTCCTTGTCCAGCCCTAGAAGTGTGACTTCTCTGTCTGGGTGGTAGGCAGGAGATGTGAGTATTTGAAGGTCAGGTTCTCAACCTCGAAGTGTCTTACTGTTCCCCACCATGACCGAGGCAACTGGAGCCATTGGCAGTTGAAAAATGGCTACACTTTATGACTTTATTACAGGTAATCCTCACTGCAAAGTTGATAATCATGATGCCCATCATGTGGATGAGGAAACTGAGGCTTAGAGAGAAGTGATTGGCTCAGGTAACAGAAGAAGAAGAGGCAGAGAGACTATGTCTTCCACTCCCCTGGGGCCCTAATCTCCTGACTCTGGAGCTCTGGGTCCCAAAGCCCCTCCTCCAGGCCCCAATATCATAGAAGAAGTGACACACTCAATCAGCTTGATCCCAGTATGGTCAACTCACCCATGCAGGTGCCCTGATCACAGAAGGGGAAACCAAGGCAGGGCGGCTGGCTCACCCACCCGTGCCCCCTTCCCTCTTCCTCATGAGTCTCAGCCGTCTCTGCCCAAGATACACCGCCCCCCCCCCCGCCTCCAGCCATCCCTTTTCCTCGGTCCCTGGCTGCTGCCTGGGGGGCTCCCAGGCAGATATGTCAGACCAGAACCCTCCCCCAACCCACAACCTTCAGAATCCAGAACCTCCTTCTTTCTCCGTAGCCCTGCAAAGCTGATCTGCATAAAACCATCCCCGGGCCCTGCCTTTAAAACTCTTCATCTTTTCTCTTCCCTAAACGGCCCCTAAATGATTTCTGTAAATTGCTCTAAGTAGCTCAAAAAAAAAGAAATAATAATAACTCAGCGACTGGCTGCCTGACCGGAATGTTGATGGCTCTCCTCCTGCCTGGCCGCAGCTCCCAGGTCCTTGCTGCTGGGCATCCAGACGCGTGCCCCTCTGCTCCACACCCAGGAAGGGGTGCATTGTCTCTGAGACCCAGCCTTGCCTCCTCTCTCAAGCAAGAGGCTTCCCAAGTCAAGTGCATCCCCCATGAGACAGGGAGCTCCCCCGGGTAGCAACATCCTTTCCTTTCACTAGCCCCAAGACTGCAGACTCTCCCAGGAGAAGCTGGGCCTCCCTCATTGCTCTGGGGCTCCTCCAGAGAAGACTGTGCCTCTCTCATCAGACTATGGGCTTCCCCAGGAGAGACTGTGCCTGCCTCATCAGTCAGGGGATTCTCTCTGGGCAGGGCTGCGGGGGGCACTCAGCAGCCCCCTCTGATTCTAACTTTCCTTGTTCTGCAACCAGTTCCCTTACAGGCCTCATCTCATTCACCCCGGATTAGAAATCTCGGTCCTGATTCCTAAACTGAGATCTGTTTTATTGATTGATTGATTCATTCATTCATTCTACACTCATTCGTTCATTCTACACAGCTTTCCTCAATACCTACTGTGTTCCAGATGCTGACCAGACATGTGTGTCCTTCTATAGATTTGGCCCCTTTGAGGCACTCACCCCTGTGACCAGAGGCCCCAGACATGGCCTGGTTCTCCATGGGATAGGGCATCCAGCCAAAGGGCCCTGTGGACGTGAACCCAGCCTCAGCCCCTGGTCACCATCATGACCTCCTGGCCTCTTTTCAGTGTGGACCAGAGAGGGGTCCCTCTTGGGGAGCAGAGGCCAGAGGTGGGAGGGAGGTGCTTCCTACGAGACCCCAGCCTGGCTCACCCTTCCATCCAGCCCCCTCCTCACTTCCTGCCCATGGAGCTCCACCATCTCCTGGCCACTGGGGGCTGAGATCAGGGCCAGGAGACCTTGATCCAAGCAACTTAGTCCCCAAAATGGTGGTGTGGCCTTGAGCAAGTCCCTTACCCCTTCTGGGTCTCAGTTTCCCTTTCTGAGATGTGATAAGATTGGACTCAATCACTGATTTTCTGGGTTTTTTCTTTTTTGGCCAGAGAAATACATAATATATATGTAATATATAATATATTATAGCATACAAAATGTTATATAGAATCCAGATGATATATAATGCAGATCAAAGCAGAGCTGCTGCTGATTGAATGGAGAGCAGCGGTGTCTCACTGAGTTATCTGTCCCACCCTCTCACCCCATGGCAGCCCTGGAGACCCCCAGTGAGCCTAGCTGGCAAGCTCTGGGTTCACTTAGCCCATCCCTGAGGCCCTGCCACTCTGCCATTGGGGGAATCTGAGTGGTGCTGTTGATGGGGGGTGGTCCCTTCACTTCTGCCACCGATTCCCTGGGACCCCACTCTGTTTCCCAGTTGCGGGGGAATACCGTGAAAAGAACTGGCTCTTGCCAGCACCACCTAGGACCTTTGAATGAGTCCAGCCCCCAAGTAGAAAGGCAGGCATGGGAGCTGCTGGCAGCAGGTGAGGCCCAGCCCAGTACAGAAGGCGGGATTGTTGCAGATCCACAAAGCCCTTTGTCATTCTCCCTGCACTCTCTTTGATGTGCAGAAGAAGGAAGGAGGGGAACAAACACAGACACCGCCCTCCACTTCATCTCCGATTTAATTGGAACCCAGTTAAGTGAATAATTGTTACAAATGTGAAATCACCTTCCACCAACTTGGGGATGGGAGCCTGCACTCAGCGGTGAGCCTATGAGACCCAGGGTGGGACCTGGCCCTGGCCCAGCAGTTTAGGGTTTCCTTGGGGTGGGGAAGTTGTGACCTGCAGAGCTCCTAACCCCACAGTGGGAAGAGCTGCAGGGCGGTCCAGTCCAGCCCCTTTTGCAGGAGCACAGCCTCAGGCCCCCAGCCTCCGATATTCATGTTCAGCCAAACTGTATTGACCCAAGATGTGGACTCGCCATCCCAGGTCCCACAGACCCTTGCCTGGTCCGAGTCCAGGCAGATGGAAATGAGTGTCACCGTGGAGGCATGAGCGTGGGTCCCAAGGAGAAACAGAGAGGGGGAAGGGAGTGGGGAGAGAGGGCAGGTATGAGTTTGGTCATCTGTGGGTGCAGGGGCAGGGAAGGAAAAACTTTGTGCGAAATAGAACAACCCAGGCAGTGGTTCTCAATCTTGGCTACACATTCAGGATCTTTTTTTGAATAAATGCTGATGCCTTGGGTCCCAGCCTCAGAGATTCTGGATTCACTAGCCTGGGGTGTGGTCTGGGCTCCCAGGTGATTCTAAAGGGAAACCATGATTGAGGCTCACTGCTAGAGCAAGACTCCCTAAAAATGGTAGAGGGTATGGGAATAGAGTAAGATTCACCTCTCAGGACACATCCAGAACTTCTGGATTAGTTTGGCTGGGGAAGGGCCTGGGAACCTGCATTCTATAAAGCTTCCTGGAATTAGGATGACCCTAGAGGGGTCGCCCCAATGCTGGGAGTCCCGGTGGGGAGGGGAGACTTGGAAGCCCCAGAGGAGAGGGGCCCTGGGAAGGAGGAGGAGTGTGGAAAAGGTTTTGATGATTGGACTTAGCCTATTTTTAAATGATTTGCACAGAGACGTCTTTTCACTTTCTCTCTCATTCCCTTTCTTACCCTCACTTAGTCCTCTGTCCCAGGACCCGGAACTCAAGGTAACACACTTAGAACCACTATTCAGTCTCATTATACACATAGTAGGTGCTCCATAAATATTTATGGAATTAATTATGGGTAACGTCTCTTTGGTGGGCTGGCCTGAAATGTAACTGCTATTGATATTATTGTCTCTATAGAGAAAGGTGTGGAAATGTGTTTCCCAGTTCTAACAGCCAATTTTCAATGAACTTTTGATAAGTGGCCCATTTATAAGTTGGAGCGAGAGAGAGAATGTTCTGCCCTCAATGAACCTAGCATGGACTCCACCCTTGGGGGTCTGTACTGTGTAATGTCAGCACCCAGATCGAAGCCAGTGGAGCATTTATGGAGACAAAGAGAGGAGCGTGGTCAGAGGGAGGGGCCTGAGTGGTGGATGAGGAGAGAAGCAGGAGGGAAGAGCCCAGAGAAGGGCTGGTGCATAAGGGCAGGAAGAGCCATGGGTGGGAGGGGCAGGGGCTAGACTGTGGCCAGGGCCAGGACAGATCAGCGAAGTACACAGAGCGCGAGGGTACTTTTCGAATGGCCTCAGGTCTTGGTCAGGGATGCAAAGACAGGTCTGGCAGATCAAAGATTCCAAGCAGGAAAAATAGAGATGCAACTGGAGAGGGGCTGAGGTCACAGGAGGGCCTGAGGTCACAGGACCGCTGACCTGGAGCTCCTGGGCCCAGGCCCCGCTGCCAGTGGGTATTGTGGGACGGTCCCCACCAAGGAGCAGGCAGACACCAGGAGGGGATTCGTGGCAGGGGAAAGAGTGTCCTTCCTGCCTTCTCACGGCACAGGATTTTTGGCAGTAACAGCCAACAGTAATCTTGGTAACGGTGTCACCAGAGACCAAGGAGGGCTCTGGCTCTAAACCTTCTAAGGGTTTGCAGGAGACCCCGATTTGATCACCACCCTAGCATTATCCCAGTCATCAGGGTGGAAAGCAGAAAGAGAGGAGAGAAGCTGGTCCAGAGCCTGGGGGCACCTTCCCTTCCGTGAGCCTCTGTAAAGTGCAGGAATTGGGCAGCATTTCCGAGAAGGCTTGCTGGTCATTTGGCCCCAGTGGATCCCTCCCTCTCCAAGGGGTGGCCATTGAGCTCAGAATGAGGGGCTTGGGAAGAACCCCCAGCTCCCAGGGCTGCCCCCCTCCCAGATCAGGCTGTCTCTCCTGAAGCCAGGCTCAGCTCTGCAGGGTGCTCTGACCTCTGGCCTAAGGCTGTCTTTGTCCCCAAAGTCCCAGCCTTACTTCCTGCTGATGGAGGACTCCAGAGAGGCAGCATTCACAGGGGAGATGACCCTAACGGCCTTGGGGGAGGGGGGCTGTCCCTGATCACACAGGGGTGACAGTGATTAAATGTACCAGCAGCTGGGCCATTGGGGCCCTCCCTGCTGCTAATTTGGGTCAATTAAGCCAATTTGTCTTTGTTGACTTGAAGTCCCTTCTCTGTAATGGCTCTGGCCCCTCTGGGGCCTCCAAGGAAGGAAGGAAGGAAGGAAGGAAGGAAGGAGGGGGCAGTGCCCTGGCTACACGGCTGCCTCTCTCCCACCCTGTCCCAAAGCCCTGGGTTCAGGGACATTCCTGCACCTGTGGCGCCTGCCGTGGCACTGCCCGAGGGCCTCCACAGCTGTCCTCCCTGCAGCTGCTCCGTAAGGCAGATCTGGCAGGGTTAAACCTCCTTCCACAGATGAGCAATTGAGGGTCCTCCAGAGAGGAGGAAGCACCAGGTTAGCAGAAGGGAAGTGATCTGAGCCCAGCACTGGGTGCCTTGGGCCAGTGCCCCTCTTGCTGCATCCTTTGGACTCTACAATCTCTTCCAGGCGCTCAGTCTGTGCTCTGGCCCCAGGGGAGCCCTGCTGCCACGGCCCCCAAGGGGTTCCAAGGAACAGTTTGGAAAGCACTCCCATACCGCATCAGGCTCCACTTTCCACAAGAAAAGGGAGACAGGACCAAATTGGTGTCTCCAGAAAAAAGCCAGCTGCCTCTGCTGGGCCTCCCAGCCAAGGAGAGGTCAGTCTTCTAGCAGGGCTAGGAGTGCTGCCTGGAAGCTGGGCCCTGTGAGTCAAGGGCCTGTCTGTCTCTGGAGCAGAGGTAGTGAGGCTGTGCCCCGGCCTGGCCTCACCCATAAAAGGGGCGGCAGCAGCAGCGTTTTAGGTGAGAACTGAATCAGAGGCCCCATCCCCAGACTGACACGCAGCTCTGTTCACCCTGAGTTGTGTGAGCTGGGACAGGCCCCTTCACTCCTGTGGGCCTCAATTTCCCATCTCTAGTATTGCAGGGCCTGAAGAAGTTAGGCTAGGACCCTACACCTCGCCTCTGACAGCCCTCCTGGAGGCGATGGGGGAGGAGGGGGAAGGGGCTGGGAAACGGAGTACTCCCTCTCTATCTCCATTCCCAACAGGTGACACTTGTCACATTGGGAGACTGGCAGGGAAGAGGAAGATCCAGAGCTCCCTAGTGTCCCCTGAAGCTCAGGTTTCATCCCCATGGAGCCAATCTGGGCCTAACACTCAGGGCAGAGGGAGGGCACGGCCCGGGCAGTGGTTTCTGGAGAGGTCCGTGGGGGAAGAGAGTCTGGGAGCCGTGCACGAGCAGGGCCAGCACCCACCACGCGATTAGCTGAGCTTCCCTTTCAGACCCTACCAGTTGGCTGCCTTAACCTGTCTTGTGACTGGAATCATGTGCGCCAAGGGCAGAAGGTGGGGACGCAGGTCCAAGTGGGAGGGAAGAAGTGAACTCTGCAGAGAAATGAGAGCCACCTCTCAGGAGATCTTTCCGGATGTGCTGGTGCAAAACAGCGAAGCAGCTGCAGGGGGCTGGATGGTGGTGCTGTCTCTGCACACCCTCAGCACCTGAGTCAGCTGCCTGTGGATCCGTCCCCCTCAGAGACTACCTGTGACCTCTCTGTGCCCCGCCTGGCACATGCAAAGCCTTTGAAGGACTGAGTAAAGGAATGAATGCATCTCGAGGAAGATAAAGTCCTGAGTCTAATGAGAATGAGTTATTATTAATAGCCCTGCTCACTTGTATCACCAAGCACTTCTGTGCCAGGCACCACGCATAGAACTTGCATTCATCCTCATGGCAACCCCGTGGAATGTCTACTACTGTTGTGGGCCCTTTAGAGGAGAGGCGGCAAAGGTTCAGTGAGGGTGAGCAACTTGCTCAAGGTCACACAGCTGGAAAGAAGCAGGCCTGGGATTCAAAGCCAGGTTTATGTGAGTCTGGAAGCTAAGCCGCAGACTTCTAATGCCCACAGCCCAGCTACCCAGAATCCCAGGGCAAGCCTGGAGGGCCAGCAGATGCCGAGGCAGCACTGAGAGGGACGTGCTTATCCCCCGCTGCCTAAAGAGCTGCTTGTATTTCCTTATGTAATCAGCCATGAAGTCTTAAGTGAGCCGACTCTGGTCCCTCATCCCTGACTCTCACACGGGCAATTGCAGCCCTCAGAACATGAGCCGTATGATGAGTGAGGCTCAGCAGAGCTCCAGAATCACGTGGCTCTTCAAAGCTCAGCCCAGCAAAGGTGTCTCCTTTTGGAATAAGGCCAGGTGTACTAGCACCCTGACCTCGGTGGTGGGGTCAGCGGTGCCGATGGAAGCCCTTCCCTCGTTTTCCAGAGCAGGCCCCATTGAGCCAGCCTCCCCGAAAGACACTCCCAACCTCAAAGCAGCCAGACTCCACCCTGCTGTCCCCCTTGGGCTGCAGGGAACTGCCCTGTGCCTCCAATGAGCTATGGCCTTATCTCCAAGCAGAGGAGGGCTGGGACAACCCCTCAAAGCACAGGATTCCATGCATCCAGGAAAGATTTATTAGTCAGCTACTACCATGAGAATGCCGCATAACATACTGCCCCAAAATTCAGTGGCGTAAAACACGGCACATTTATTTCTTGTAAGTCTGCAGGTGTCTGGGGTTTGGCTGTTCAGGACTGGGCTTGGCTGGCAAGACTCCAAGCTGCTGGTTGATTCCTTCTGTCCATGTTTCTTGCATCTTCTTTGGACCGGGCACTACTTGAGGCTTATTCTTCTCCTGGCGAAAAGACCCAATTCTGCAAGTACATTTCAAGCATCTATGTGTGTTTCATTTGCTAAAATTTCATTGGCTCAAGAAAGTCCCCATGACCAAGCCCCGAATCAGGAAGTAGGGAAGTAGACCTCACCCACCACAGGCCAGGGCAGGGGTGTGGCTGCATCATACTACTGCAGGGCCCAGAAGAATGGAGATGCTAATTCTGTCTACCACGCAGGAAGAGAGTGGACCACAGTAAGAAGTGGAAAGGGCCAGAGCGGTCACAGGCATAGAAGCTGAGGCCCAGGGAGGAGACAGGACATGCCCAAGTCACACAGCAGAGGCCGGGCAGAGCTGGATACTCAGGGCTCTAGATTGGTTCTGCCTCTCGGCCCTGCTTCTCCATCCTCAGGAACTTCTATGAGGCCCCGTCCCTGGGAGGGGGTGCCCGGGGAGCCATGGGACCCAGCCTCATACCCTTAGTTTGTGCTTGTGTCCCCTGGCAAGAGGGGGGGACTGGGCCACCCCAATCCCATGACCTCTCCAAATAAGCAGAGATGTGGCTATTTTTCTCTAGCTGTAGTCCCATCTGCCATCCCTGGCTACACCTGCCCTGCCCAAAGGACAGCACAGGGGCCCTCTTCTCCCCAGCTCGGCATCTCCCACTCACCCCTCCCTCTCTCCTCCTTTTCTTGCCTCCTTCTTTCTTCCCATGCCTTCCACACAGCAGACGGCAATTCCTAAGGACGGCAGCCTCACAGAATCTCACAGTTGAAAGGTCATCCAGGCCAACCCTCTGCTTGTACAGAAGCCCCTGCGCAGCATCCTCGATGGAGATCATCAGTCTCAGGTGTCTGGGATCCTCTCAGGGACGGGGATACCTCACAAGGCAGCCCCTTCTATTGCTGGGCAGCTCTGATCCCAAGAAATTACCAACTCATTCTTAGTTCCAAGTCTATCTCCACCGTAATTCTGTTCACTGATCTTAATTCAATCAATATTTAGGGAAAACTTACTGTGTGGCAGCTGGGGACTAGAGATACAGAGATGAGAGTCACTGACCACATGCTTAAGGGGCCACAGACCACAAGGGGAGGCCGACAAGGGTGCAAGGTGACAGGTAGGGGATCCATGGTTGTCCTGGGAAGAACACCTAACCTTTCAGAGGCAATAGACAGCTCTTCCCCAGGATGCCTTGGTGCTAGTCAGACGTGGGTTTGAATTCTAGATTTGTCATCTGTTATCTGTGACCTTGGACATGGCTAGGCTGTAGCATCCTTCTGCATAAAATTGGGATAATGGATACATGCTCTCATGGAAGAATGGAAAGTAGAGGACAGAAAGCGCTTGGCACATGGAAGAGCTCCATGAATGGTATTGTCACTGTTATTGTTGTTAATTGCACACCCCAAGATGGAATGAGCATTTGGCATGTCTGCACTCGTGAAGTTAAAACTTTGACCTTCAAAGTGGAACTTTACACTGCCCCCAAGTTGGAGTGAGCAAAGAACTGTTGGGAAGGCGACTCTTGTTTTCTGTCTTCTCGTTGCTTCCTCCCAGAAATGAGGACCAGCAGCGAGACCCCAGCTATGGGTGATCAGACCACAGAAGAGTTAATGCAGATCTTTTTAGCAGAGATGGGGGAGGAGGTGGCCTCAGCATTGAAGAGGATATCCTCTGTTTTTGTGCAGCCTCTTCCAGAATCTGAGGGCGGTAGCGACCTCAAAAATGTCTCGTTGTATACTCCCATCTGATGCTGGGAATCAAGAGGGTAAAGACGATAAAGATGTGACACAGAAGCCACAGTTCCTATCTGGCACTCACAGCAGACATCATTCATCGATTATGGATCTCTTCTTCCCCTGAGTGAGGATTCAGAATCATTCTCAGCTCAGATTTTTTTATAACAGCCCAGATAGACTTCCTGGAAGAGGTGGGATTTCAGGACCTTTTTAAATGGTGTGTGAATCACAGTGAGAAGTGGGGAAAGCGTGATCTAGGTGTGGAGTTTGGGGGATGTCTGGGGAGAATCCTGTGTTCAGTTTTGCACATGGGCTGGAGGAGAAGCCTTTCGGCTGCTCTGCTGTCTCAGCACCCTCGCAACAGGTGCTGGGCAAGGCCAGAGGAAGGGGTGGATTAAAGCGGAGTGGGATGGTGATGGGAGAAAGGAAGAGGAAGGCGACTGGGAACAGAAAGGGCTGTCAGGTGGGGGTGGGGCCTAGCTGGGGGAGGTGACTGACAGGGCTTTCTGCCCCTTCACCTTAGGATGCCAGGAGCTGAGCCCGGGGCAGAGAGCCCAGGCCGACCTGCCAGGTTGTTGAGGTAACTTAAGCTCAGGGAAATTAATTACAGCACTTGCTTCTCATGCTATGTATCAGTCCCTCAGAGCGGCAGCTTCATCCATCTCCCCTGCTTTTGCCCCACTGTCTTGAGTGTATGTAGTGTGTGTGTATGGGTGGGAGCGGGCAGGGAGACAAGGCCAGGTACCACCTCCTGGCGTCACTCCCCTGCTCAAGAACCCTAGTGGCTCCCCATCGCCCATGGCATGATGGGCAGACTTTTAAAGGCATAGGAGCTATTATTCGTGTAAAAGCCTAGGTGACTACAAAAGCTGATCAGAATGGCTGTGAACCCTCCTCCTGTTGGGCCTGAGACACTTCCATGGAGCCCCAGGGCTCCACAGAAAACAGTTTGAAAACCCCTGGGATAAAATCCACAGATGCCTTCGCCTGGCATTCTAAGCCCTTTGCCCCCTGATGCCCATCCAGTCTCAGCTCTCCCTGTGACATGCCACTCAGTCCAAAGCTGCCTTTAACCCCTGGCCCCTTTGCCACCCTGTTCTCTCTACCTGAAAGGTCCCCGACCCCCACCTAGGCCCCATCACACCCAGGCAGCCGTTGAATTTCCACCCATTTTTCAACACCCTATACTCAAATCACTCCACCTTCTTCAAGCATTTCTTGTGTAGGTATCTGGCTTTTCTTCAAACACCCAGGGAGCTCTGCTCTTCTCCAAAGCCTTACAGCACTTCCTACCTTTTATTTATGTGGTTATTTATGTACTTGTCTGGTCTCCCTGTTAGCCAGCAAATTCCTTAAGGGCAGAAACCATCTTCTCTCTGTCTCCCTGGCAGTTCCCAGCAGGGTCTTGAGCAGAGAAAGGGCTGAATAAATATTTATTTGTTGAATATCTTTATTGAGTATTAGTTACAAGCCCTACTATTGTACTAGGCAGTCAGGCTGCATAGTGAAAGCCCCGCTCCCTGCCCTCAGCCAAGGCTTCTGTCTAAGAGAAAGCAAACTCTGTAAACCAATGGTGGCAGCACAGAGAAAAAAAGTACAGAATGATGCATGTGAGCAGCTCAGAAGTCAGGTCCTAACCCAGCATTGGGGGAGGGTCAAGGAAGTCTTCATGGAGGAGGTGACACCTGGGAGAAGTCAAAGGACAAGTGACACCTACCGGGTGGAGTGTGAGGGGAACAGCACAGCAGGCAGGGGGAACAGCATGTGTGAAGGCACGGAAGGCAGGGAGAGCGTGGCTGGAGTTGCCCAGACCCAGGTGTGTGGGCTGGGGAGTGGGAAGAGGTAGAGCAGGTAACACAGAGTACTGTGGGAAGAAGGAAACATTCATGGGAATGCTGGACTGGGAAGCAGGAAGGGAAGCATCCCACAGGCAAGAGGAATGGGCTGCAATGGGGCAGTAGGGAGATGTGAGACCTGGGCAGGGCTTTTCTCCTCTCTGAATCTCAGTCTTCTCATCTGTAAAGTGGGTGGTTTGAACGAGAGTCTCGAAGACCTCTGTCCAGCAGTGAGTTAGAAATACCAATGGAGCAGCAGCTAGACAATCAATGTGATGCCAAGAGAAACCAGGTACAACAGGGCCTAGGCTTTGAGGGGTGGGCAGGGCAGGACAGGGCTGATCAAGGAGGGCTCCATGGGGGGCACCTGTGAGCCAGGGTCTGTGTGAAGCACTCTGCATGGATCCCCACGTTTACTCTTCACGACACCTGTGTTCATTAGCCCCATTTTGTGGATGAGGAAGTCAAGGCTCAAAGATTAAGCAACTTGAATCCAGGGCTGTGATTTTGATCCTCTGAGTCTCTCCCCAATGGGCAGGCAGAGCTCATCTTCCGGGGGCTCCCATCCTGCCTGGGAAACTGGCCCAGGCCTCAGAGTTACCCCTGCACACACTCAGTTCTTCCTTTCAGGGCCCGTCAGTACCCTGTGGGCAGAGACAGGGATGGTTGGCCTCCTTCTTAGGGTGAACAACTGTGCCGGTTTGCGCAGGACTGAGGGACCCCCCCCACCCCACCCCAAGGATCAGGAGTCACTTCCAAACCTCAAACTGCCACTACACCTCCAAGACCTCGAACAAATATCTGCCTGTCTCTAAGCCTCAGTTAAAATGGGCATCAGAAGACTGTTGTCAAAACATCAGAGATGGTTCACATAAAACTCACTGTGGACCAGCAAGAAAATCTTACCTTCATGCCCACCTCCAGTGCTGATCTGGGAGCATAGTTTAGTTGATTGCCTAGTCAGTTCCCAGCTTCCAGGCTCCTTATAGATGAGCTCAGGGAACTCAGGAGGGCTGACACACAGCTGTGTGTCCTTGGGCAAGCCCCTTAGCCTCTCTGAGCTTTGGTTCCTTCATTGGCAACAACAGGGATGCTAGGGCTTCCCTGGTGGCACAGTGGTTGAGAGTCTGCCTGCCGATGCAGGGGACATGGGTTCGTGCCCCGGTCCGGGAAGATCCCACATGCCGCGGAGCGGCTGGGCCCGTGAGCCATGGCCGCTGAGCCTGCGTGTCCGGAGCCTGTGCTCCGCAATGGGAGAGGCCACAACAGTGAGAGGCCCGCGTACCACACACACAAAAAAAAAAACCACAGGGATGCTAGTTCCGGGGGTTATTGTGAGGAAGGTGGGAAGGTGGGATCCAGCCCAGTGCCTGCACTCCATAAGCAGCCTCTAAATATGAGTTGGCCCACCCTATACCTCTGGGGCCCTGCTGTTTGCTGCAACCCTGACCCCTGACCTGGTGGAATGAGCTGAAAGAGCAATGTGGTTCCCCAGCTCCCCCCCACTCAAGGCCCAGCTCCAAACCCACCCCCACCCGTCGTTCTGTCTCTCTCACACACACACTTTCTTTTCCTGTTGTTTGCAGCTAATTGTTTATTAGGAGATGCAGGCGGCTGTGCCAGTGGGAAGGCTCAGCTTGCTCCGCTATAATTAGGATAATGCACATTAGTCATTTAGTGTAACTCAGAGAGCAGCCCCCTCCCCCGCGCTCCCCTCCCCCGCTGCTCCCGCTGTAGCTCGCTCAGCTCCCAGGCTGGGCTGTACAGGTTTACAGGGGTTCCTGGGGGGCCTGGCCCCCCCGCAGCCTCCCACTGGCCACCCACCAGGCTGGGGTTACCTCCTCTCTCTCTCTCCCCACCCCGACTCTTCCCTCCTGTTGCCTTTCCCTCTGTAGCTCTCAGTTCCCACCCCCATCCTTGCCTATTTCTGCTCTTTCTCTCTCCTTCCCCAAGGCCTCCCTGGCAGCCTGACCAGCGGTCTGGTTAGGTAGGTCAGCCGAGTAGGTCAAGCCCGGGTTTCCAGGTCCTTGGGGGAGGGGCCAGTTCTCCTATACAGGGTGACCTCCCTCAGACCCGCTCCCCTGGAGGGTGCCTGCCCCCTGCTCCTGTCCACCCCTCTTCCCTGCCCGAGGTCCCTGGCCCTTGTTTGCCTGAGGACTGGACTGGCAGAGGCAGGCCTTTGTCTCAAAAAGGCCTTTCCCCAAAAGACCACATCAGGTGGCTTCGCACCAGGCCCCATGAGAGGCGAGTGTGGGGGGTGAAGTCCAAGAGGGCTGTGGGAGCAGAGGGCCATCTGTCCACCAGGGACAAGGAGCTGTTCCCACACCTGCCTTCTGTCCCTGGTCCCATAGCCACCGGCACACCTGGCAGCAGATGAATCAGACCCTCTCCCTCCCCCGCTGAGCCCCACCGAGCCTTCTGCATAACAGAAGGGACCTCACATCTGGCCCATTAGGCTGGGGGACTGAGGTCTGAGGCCAAGGGTGTGCCCTGGCCTTGCCGGTTGTTGCTGGGGACAGGGGTGAGGATGCGGCCCCTCCAGATTTTCAGAAATAAATTATAAAAGAGATGTTCCCGGGGTGAGGGATGCTTGCCTGGAAATACAAGGCCTCCTTGTCTTCAGGAGCCTGTTTGAGCCTCTGGTCCTGATCCTGAGATCACAAATGCAGAAGGACTAACAGACAGACACATGCTCACAACTTACAAGGGCAGGGTCGCTGTGCACTTGGAAGGGGCAGAGCTTCTGTCCCCAGAGCTGATGCCCCTCCTCTCCTGCCCCCCTACCACTCCCGCCCCTGCCAGGAGCCCTACCTCTGAGCTCAGGCTCCTCCAGCCCAGGGACACCATCTGAGTTGTCCATCTCAAGGTCCTCGCCCCCAAGAGGTCCATATCCCCGCCTCCCGGGTTACCCTTTCTCACCCTCTCTCTGTCACGGGCCCCGAGGCTCTGCACCCCAGTGTCACATGTAGCTTACAGGATCCCACGAGAGCAGAAGCTGGAGGAGGAGGGAGTGATCCCCGGCCCAAACAGTCTCTCGGGACCAGGAGACCTTTCCTCGGGCTCCCCTTGGGATTGCTTTTGTCTGGCAGCAAGGCTCCGGAACGGTAAGAAGGTGCCCCTGGGACGACCAGGGAAATGAGAGCCCTGTTCCCGTGGGCTGTGATCTACCTTGCTGGGTACCCAGCAGGCCTTCCCCCAACCCGCCCCCCACCCCCGGGGCCTCAGGTGCCCTCCCGGTGCTCTGGAGCAAGACTAGATGGTCATTTCCAGCACATAGGGGCTGTCCCAGCAGTAACTTCTCGGGGACCTGTGGCTGCCCGATCTTCCAGTGCCCTGGTCCTCCTTTGAACCCCGGGACGCATCCCTAGCTCCCAAGTCAGCTGAGCTCGGTTCCTTCCTGCATCCACCAGTGTCTGCTCTTTCCCTCCTCTCTTCCTCCACCTACATCTCTCTGATTTCCTCCTTTGTTCTCCAAGACAAGAAGAGACAAGGGGGCATAGCTGAGCGGTAGCATCCGGTCCGGTGGAGGGAAGGATTTTAGGCTGAGGAAGCAAAAGGAACGGCCAGGAGAGCCCTGACTCAGGAGGTTGTGTGGGGATCTGTTTCATGATGGTGGTAATCACACCCAAACAACAGCTGACCTTTAAAGAGGGCTAATTGGGTGTCAGGCATGGTTGAAGTGCCTGCAGGTAATCTTATAACATGAGCATTTCATTCTTAAAGCAACCTGCTCAAGGAGGGGCCACTATCACCTCATTTTACAGTTTAGGAAACCCAGTAGAAAGATGCTAAGTCACTTGCCTAAGGTCGGTCACACAGCTAATAACGGGCAGAGCCAGTCTGACGGGAGACTTCCAGACCCTCAGTTTCTTTATCGGTAAAATGTGGGAGTAGGGACCCTGCCACCCCTTTAGCTAAGACATGGGGAGTTCCGAGGCAGATAGGAGGAAATGACCTGGCCAATCACCAGTGCTGCTGGCAGTGAGCAGACAGGAGGGAATTTAGGGCCAAGTGGGGGAACGGGACCCCTCCGCTGGCCCCTCCCCCAGCTTACTTATTCCAATGTTGTGCTCCAGCCGGGTGGGGCATGGGGACAGTATGGGGAAGCTGGCTCCCCAGGATTTACAGCCCCCTAGGAGACAGCAGGAGCCACTGGGGGCTGTGGATGGCTGGAGCCTTCAGTGGCCAGCCCTGACCCCGCCCCCACGCTGCAGGGAGTTCTCACGTATTCACTGGCTGGATGTCCTCCCCTCTGCAGTTCCTGCTGCCCGCAGCCCAGCCCAGGCTTCAGGCACACAGTGGCCCTCAGTGTTGGGGACACAGGGGCCAGAGGACTGGGTTGATGGGTGACATGCAGCCCTGCCCGGAGCTGCTTTGGGAAGGGGCAGAGCCAGGTGGAGGAGGGAGATGCAGTGGCGCTCAGGAAGGGGGTGGATGTCAGGGAGTCACCCACTCCTCGGCTGGACTCCTCCTCCAAGGGGTGGATTACCGCAGTCCCGCCTTGGGTGGGAACACGCCGGTATGGACCAGCCTATACGGCATCTCTGTCAGCTTGGAAAAAGACAGAAGCAGCCCCACACTAGGTGCCAGGCTTGGTGAGCAGATCTGGGGCTGGGTTTTAGCATTTTTGTGCAAGATCCAAACTGCTAAACAGTACGTAGAGGCCCTGTCCTAGTGGGGCGAGGGGAGGGCCATGTTTGGAACCACTTGGCCCAGCTGTCACCTCCCCTTTATCCAGCCGCCCCTGCCTGCTTCAGAACCCACCAGGCTTCCCTGCACACATGGCCCCTGCCCAGCCCTAAGTCATATATGGCAAGCTGAGCAGGGACCAGCCTCTTCTCCTAGATGAGGAAACCGAGGCCCAGAGAGAGGAGGAAACTGCTCAAGGTCACACAGAGTTTCCTGGTCTGGGTTCTTCACAGCCCCCAACAACTAGCCCTCCTTCCAGCCTCAGCACTGCTTTTGAGGTCCCTGGGACATTCTGCTTCATGTGCCTGTCACCTCTGTACTTGTCCTATTTAACTTAACAGACTTTGACAGGGGACCTACCATGAGTTAAGCAATGCACCAAGTGCTGGAGAAAAGCAGGTCAGCGCTTCCCTCCTCTCAGAACTAAACAACCAATAAGTGATGAATGAAGGAATGAATGAATGAACCCTCATCACTGACTCTGTTCCAGGAACTACACCAAGCAATTTGCTCATTTGGTCATGACAACTCTATGAAATAGATTCTATTATTCTCATTTTACAAGTGTGGAAGTAGAGGCTCAGATGGGGTTATGTAACTGGCCCAAGGTCACACAGCTAAGAAGTGTCAGATCCGAGATTTCTATATGAATTTGTGTGGCTCCCAAACCACACAGGTTCTTTCTTCCTTTCTTTCTTTTTTTTTAATTTCCTTTTTTTAAAAAAATTCTTGCAATAGCTTCAAACACTTTCCTTCATTTTTAATGACATTTATTGTTTTCTTTCTAATTTTACAAGCAATACATGTTCTTTCCAGACAACTAGAAATACATAAAAGCATAAAGTAAAAAATAACAATCATGCATAACCCTCAGCCCCCCAGAGATAACCACCAATAGCATTTTGATGTATTTCCTCCCAGTGTCTACATAAAAACTGACATCATGCCATATAGCCAGTTTCTCACCATCCTTTGTTTAGTTCAAACTATTCTGGGAGCATTTTCCAACCTGAGTAAAAAATTTTTGGAAACCTGCATGCTTAGCCATTTGCTTTTATTTAACCATACCCTGCCTTTGGACATTTAGGTTGTTTCTAATTTTTTACTAATAAACAGAACATTGTGGTGAATATCTTTCCACATAAATTTTTGAGCCGATTTCTGCTTGGTAGATTCCCAAAGGCAGAGTTACTAGGGCAAGGAGCATGAACGGTTTCAAGGCCTTCAAAACATATTTTGAAATTGCTTTCTAGAAAGCTTGCCCAGTTTACCCTCCGACAGCAGGTCATGTGATCGCCCCATATCTTAAAGCCCTTACTAACACCGGGTATTACTAATTGAAAAAATAAAACCTTTCTCAAGACATAGTGTTTTTCTACTTCAGCACCCCGCTCTGGAGTAACTGGTATATTGGTTGCTAATTCCCCATTTTGCTGATGGAGAAATAGGGCCTTGGGGTGCAGAAATGACATGCTTGCCCTGGGTCAGATCCACCCATCAGCCAAGGAAGAGCAGTGCTGGAATGCAAGCATCCCTCCTACTGGTGAGAGCCCTATTCTAGCTCTTCAGGGTCCTCAGTGGAGAGTTTCCTCCACTGCCACTGTCCTGGGCCAGGGGAGTGTACCCCCTAGGTCACACCCCTCCTGTGGGCCTGGAGGTCTGGGTTGGGAGGGGTCACTGTGCATAGCCCATCCCTGGCTTCTTGATCCTGGACCGCATGGCCCCTAGTGCTGTCAAACCCAAGTCCATGTGCCCAATGCCAAATGAGGCCAAACAAACTGAAACGCTGGAGTTTGGAGCAGAAAAGGTTTACTGCAAGGTCCAAGCAAAGAGAACGGGCGGCTTCTACTCAAAAGACCTGAACTCCCCGGTGGCTTTCAGGCAAGCGCTTTTTAAGATGGTGCTAGGGGAGAGGGTCAGAGGATGCATGATCAGCTTGTGGACCTTCTTCTGATTGGTTGGTGGTGAGGTAGCAGAATCTCAACCTTCTGGTTCCAGCCATTCTGAGGTCTACACGCTCGTGGTCAGCATGTAGTCACCATCCTCCACCTGGGTGGGGGTCTTAGTTTCAGTAGAACAACTCAAAGGTAGGCATCAGATTGTTGTTTACATCCCTGCAGGAGGAGTTAGGAGCGCTGTGACTCTATTGTCCAAATCACTAACTGCTTGTGCCTGCTCTTGTGGAACTCTGGGAAGGCCTAGGAGACCAAAGCCTTTTTCCTACAGACAAGAAATGGGGGACAGGGAAAGGCTTTTGTACCCCGGAGGGCCCTCCAGGGTCCTGCTCGATTTCACTGGGATCCTCACCACCTGCATCAACCCCGGCTCTCACCTCCTCTCACCCGTTCATTCATCCCTTTGTAGACCTGGCACCAGTGCGTGCCCAGCACTGTTCTGGGCTCTGAGTGCTTCATCTTGCACCATCAGCATCACCACGTTATGCCATGCAGGTCATGACCCCTTCAGCATCTCCCAGCCCTTCCTGCTTAGCGCTGTGTGGTCCAAACTCCTATAATAATATCAATGCCTGGGATCCTTAATAAACACAGATTACCAGGTCTCTCCCCTGGACATTGTGATTGTGTCTGCCTGGATCCAGCCCGAGAATCTGTTTGCTATTGCTGTTTTGTTTTCTCTGGCTGATTCTTAGATTCAGGCAAGTTCAGGAGTAAGAGTAGAAGGATCCCCAAGCACCAGACCTGAGGTGTGGCTCTTACACACACACACACACACACACACACACACACACACACAGGTGAGCAGGCCAATCCCTCTCCCAGCACAGCCCCGTGTCCTCTGGCCCTGCTGGCATGCCCTGCTGTGCCCCTCAGCCTCAAACTCACCAAAGCTGATGACAATCTTTTTTTTTTTCCGATTTACAAGCGATTTGTTTTAATTTGGGGACAATTAGAGATAGAAGCAGGAGGCATCTGATCTTGATTAGAAGCAGGGAGATGGCCAGAGGCGCCCCCTCCCCCAGACTGCCTGGCCCTAGCCTCCACGCAGATTCATTTATCTATTCTATAGGTTGGGGAGAGGGACTGGCCTCTGTGCCTGGGGAGAAGGTGTGAAGCTTATCTGGGGCTGGGCAAAGGCCCCTGCTGTACTCCCAGACACCTAGGGCCAGCCTGAGACGAAAAGGGAGGGCCTCTATCCAGCCAATGGCCCTGAGCAGGTGCCCCCAGCCTTATAAGAGGGTAGAACTGACATCTGTTAAGCACCGACCGTGTGCCACGCCGGGCACTATGCAAAGCTGGTCTAGACCCAGTGTCTGCCCAGATCCCAGTCCAGCTGGAAAAACAAAAGCATAAACAAGTACCTGCCTTCTGGTGTTGGATTGGAGGTGGCTTGAGAGTTGAAGGGGTCCATGGACCAGCATCCTGCCCCCCAGGAAAAATTCACAGAAGTGGCTGAGACAGATCATTGATTACTTGCATCTCACACTTATACCAGGGCCAAGCTCCTGATCAGCCAGAGCCAGAGCTGGACAGAACAAAGCAGTGGTGGCAGTGGAGGTATCCGGGAAGGCTTCAGGGAGGAGGTGATGCCTAAGCTGGGCATGGAAGGATGAGGGGACCCCCACACCCCACCTCCTGGGCAAATGTTCTCTTGGGTGCTGGTGGGTCCAGTGCCCTTCTTTAGCTCCAGTGAAGCCTCTCTTCATGCCTTAGTCTCGTTCTGGAACAAGAAGGGAAGGACGGCTTCTGGCTCTCAGCTGAGCATAGTCTTGAAGTGGCCCCAGGATGGTGCTCCCAAGGGTCCCTGAGGTGGGCAGGTTCAGGGCACAGGGGAGCTGGTGGGAGAGGGGATGGTTGGAGGTGGGGGGAGATGGGAGTTCAGACCTCTTACATCCACAGACACCTCATCCTTAGTTACCAAGCTGTTAAGAGCTGGATGTGCCCTCCAGGGCTGAGGGAGGAAGGAGCTGGCTCAGCTCAGCTAGGAAGGGTCACATGCCAGGCACAGTCAGGGGAGGAGCTGGGAACTCCTCAGCCTCCATCATTATCCCTGTCTACAAAAGCTGCCTGATCCCAGCCTGTCTTCCTCCTCCACCCCCATACGCTATCTCCACATCTTACTGGGGAAACTGAGGCCGTGAGGGACAGAAATAGCTCATCCCCATCTATTATTAACCTGCTCGGGCTGCCATAACAAAGTCCCAGAGACTTTTACAAAAACAACAGAAATGTCTTTTCTCACAGTTCTGGAGGCTGGGAGTCTGAGATCAAGGTGACAGCAGGGTGGGTTCCTTCTGAGGCTTCTCTCCTTGGCTTGTAGACGGCCGCCTTCTCCCTGTGTCTTCACATGGTCTTCCCTCTTGTGTGTGTCTGTGTCCCAATCTCCTCATTTAAGGACACCAGTCATATTGGATTAGGACCCACCCGTATGACCTCATTTTAACTTAATTACCTCTTTAAAGACCCCCATCTCCAAACACAGTCACATTAGGAGGTGCTGAGGGTTAGGACTTCGACGTATGAATTTGGAAGGAGGGCATGTAATGCTGACCATGAGACATGATGAGACAGGGAGAGCCCCTTCCCTAGGGAGACAGAAGCAGGGAAGCCAGACCCATATGATTCCTTAGGCCCAAGGCCACCTAGATGGAGGGAGAATCCGATTGCTGCTCCCAGGAGAGGGGAGGCTGCTGACAGGAAGGCAGTACTAAGTCTGGTCCACAGGGAGAGCTGGGCTGAAACAGAAGTCAGCAGGTGGAGCCTGGGGTCCGGGGAGACAAGTGGGGCAGGTGAGAGGCCCGGGGGCGGCCGGGGTTCAGAACTACCTGTCACGGGCTTCCTGGTGGGGGGCCTGACGAGCAGGTGTGTGCCAGGCTGTGTATGAGCATGGGTGTGTGAGTGTGTGTGCGTGCGCGCTCCCCCCTCAGACTGGAGGGAGTTGTGTTGGGTGTTTCCAAGGTGGGGCGGGTCCAGGCCAGCAAGTCCACCTGAGCGGCACCCCTGGAGCACTCCTCCTTCACCTCTGGAACTGGCTGAGCTCGGCTCCGGGTTGACCCTCCCTTACCCCATCCGTCTTCCTTCAGGGAAACTTCTAGAAGCTTTTCCTTCCCAAGCCCATTCCACGTTCTGTGATGCCCGGAGCTTAGAGCTCCTTGTGAGATGCCGGCCAGCGTGCAGCTCAGCACACGCATGTGTGCACACACATTCACACATCGTGTCTCCAAAAACTTGATCTGCTGGCAACTCCCCCAGTCTCCCCTTCCTCCTGGCAGCCCCACCACACCAGACAGCTTCCAGGGCCTCCCCTACCTCCCTGGGAAAACTGGGGCCCAGAGACATCAAGCAACTTCCTTTAGGCTCCAGAGTAATTGAGCCATAGAGCTGAGATTAGTGCTGGGGTCTCAGGAACACCCCTGTCCCTACTCAGCCCACAGAGGGGTCTCAGGGCCCCAGAGGATAGAATGATTCATGGGTGGTGATGGGGGGCGGTGCTGTGTGTCATGATGACATCAGTACAAAATGGTAGCACCCTAATACCATCTTTTCTGGCTCCCTTTTCTAAATGCTAGTTGCCTTCTTAATATAAGTTGCTCCCTGTTTCAGAAACTCAGTCTCCTTATCTGCAAGGTTGCTGAGAGAGATCAAGAACCCCCAGCCCAGCAACCCTGCCCTGACTGGCCATCCAGTCTCCTCTGGGATGCCCCATGGAGGGCGCTTTCATTAGCCCATGGCATCCCAGTCAGTGCTGGGCAGCTCATTCAGAGAATTGCATTCATTCAACAAAAATCTGAGGGCGGAGGGGTGCACGCAAGCACATTTCTCCAATCCCTTTCTCCGCGCCCCTCTGAGTCTGCTGCCTATCTGGTGGCCCTGCCCCACTGTGCCTCCAAGGGGTCCAGGTGGCTGGCCCTGCCTGAGGTTGGGACGGTGAGAGGGCCAAAGGGGACTAAGTGCCTTAGTCTTAGTAGCCTCTGGGGTCTCCTGGGGATGGTAAACGAGACAAGGCCAGTGGTTCTGACATCCACATCCCTACCCTGTCCACCCGGCCTGAGCACTTACAGCTCAGGGACAACCGGTGCCCTTCTCCAACCCCAGCAGGACAAGGACGGTGGCCTCTCCCCATCTCAGCTCAGTACCTGCAGGTCCTGGACATCCCACCACCTGTAGCAGTGCCCCCTCCTCCCCTTGGTCTTTCAGCTACTCTCAACATCCCTGTGAGGGGGCTGATGTCACCTCCTCAATTTTAGAGATGGAAACCGAGGCTCAAAATGGGAAGCAAGTTGCCTCGTGAGCGTGGCAGGGAGAAGCCTTAAACTTGAGTCCTGAAGCCTCCGTTTGCCTGCTTCCTGCTGCTTAGAAAGCAGTTGGTTGGCTGCTGTGCCTGGCCCAGGTCATTACCCCAGATCCCACATGTGTGCCTGGCCAGCTTCGCCCCAGGCAGCAGGGACACCTTCTCAGAAACTCCAGTGGTAACCGTGGGGCGGGGATTCCATGCAGCAGCAGGGAAGGCTCCCGTCTCTCCAAACGCCTTCCTATTCTCATCTGGGACCAGGCTGCGCATCTCTACCACATCATCGGCAGCTGGCTTACCTTGCAGGGCTGCAGGACGTCTAGTGGAGAAGGGTGGCCTGGGAACAGAGGGAGCAGTCTGATGGTTAAAGCATGGGCCGCCTAGAGGACCAGGGACCAGCTGGTCCTAAGGACTGCTCAAGCAGGACCCTAAGGAGTCACACAGACTAGGTGCCACTCCTCTTAGGACACTTGACCCAGGGCCTTTGTTGTGACCCAAGCCAATTGCCTCATTTGTTAAATGAGAAAATTAAACCACAAATTAAAAAACATCAGACATAGACACCAGAGCCTCAAGGGCAGGGAATTTTTAGTTCATCGCATTTATGAGGAATTGGGTGTGAACATTTGTGGAACCATCAAGGTTTCATTGATGGTGGTAACACGATAATATGCATAAGCGGCAAGTAACCCCCATAGCACTGATTAGGAGTCTCCTTGGGACGGAGGTCTCTGCGAATCACTCAGTATAGATCAACAGTGATTTGTTAAAGACTTGTTCAGTGCAAGGCCTCGTAGATAACTCTCACGCAAGGCAGGATGAGAGGTTCCCTCAGAGAAGGGCAAAGCTCTGAGGAAATTCCCAGGAGTAGAGGTCATATCTTGGGGGGCTTCGTGGAGGAGGTGGCATTTGAGCAGGGCCTTAGAGGAAGATTCGGATTTGGATGTGTGCAGATAGGATAGGAGAGAATCCAATGCAGAGGGCACAGCATGAGCATAGGAGGGGCGGTAAGGCAGCATCGGCCAGCGCTAAAGCCAGAAGTTGTCCAGTTATGCTGGCAGCAGGAGCCTGGGAAGAGGAATACTGGGGAAAGGGGAGCCTGGAGCTCATTGTAGAGGGCCCTGAATGCCACGCTAAGGCGCAAGGTGAGTTCTGTAAGCAGAAGGGACAGTCTTTAATAATACACTTTTACATTGTGTTACATAAATTATAGAGCGATTTCTTGATTCTCGAAAATAAATGACAACACAACATCAAAGGTGAGAAACATGGCTCAGGGGTCCACTGGAGTCTCTGAGAGCATGTCCCTGCCCCCTGAAGGGAGGCTGGCTGCAGGCACACATGTGGGATCTGGGGTAATGACCTGGGCCAGGGCACAGCAGCCAACCCAACTGCTTTCTAAGCAGCAGATCCAGAACTGGTTCTCAAACCTCAGACCTCCCCATCTTGGTCCTTCCTGCTCCTTAACAGTGTCCAACAGGGGTTGAGCTGGGAGTAAGGAGCCAACAAGGTCCCATCTGTGTCTGGGAGAAAAAAATCCCTCTGGCTGCTATAGGGGGGAAGGGTATGCCAGGGAAGGGAAGAGCTGGGGAGAGGTGAGACCCACTTAGACAACGTTATGTTGTCATAGCAACAGGAATGAAGCCAAAGCTGGAGCAGGGGCCTGGGGATGGAGGTCAGGGGCAGCCGGGGACAGACCAGAGAGCCAAGAGGTAGAATTGCTACAGCTTGGCGGGATCCTGCGAGGATGGGGTGAGTGGCCGAGAGAAGGGAGAAGTCAAGCCCGAGACCCCAAGGCCCACGTTTGGGTTTGGCGGACGAGGATCAACTTCCCAGTGTGTATTTGTGGGGTGGTACATATAGGGGGTAGGGGGCGATCTGGGATCCCTGGGGACCCTGCACCATCTGAGGCAGCTGGAGCAGTAAAGGAGTAGAGGCTTGGGTTTGAAAGCCAGGTGGCCCCAGGTTCAACTCCAGCTGCTGGCCCCTTTCACTCATGTGACTTGGGTAAGTTATTTAAGCATCCGGCACCTTCATTTGTAAGAGGTAAGAATAGGCTCTCCAAAAAGAGAAGTTACTGATAGAAAACTGGGTGAATCAATGGAGATCATAATACCTGGTTCAAAGACTTGATAAGGATCAAATAAGCCACTGCCTGTCATAATAATGCATGAATAATAGTTTAATTTTAATAAACAATGTTAAATCGTTAAATACGTACTGTACTGTACCATTAATAATGGTAAGAGTGAAAACTTACCACCTCGGCATCACACTTGCTCTTAGCCCTCTACGCACATGACTTCGCTAAGCCCCTACAATAGCTCTTTGAGGCAGAAACCATTTTTATACTCATTTTACAAACGAAGATGCCAGAGGATAAAACCTCTTTAAACCTTCACAATGCTTTGTACCGGCATTAGCTTTACCCCTGCATCGCAGATAAAGAAATGAATCATCAACAAGAGGGCAATTAACACACCAGCAAAGGTGGAGCCCGGCTTGGAGCCTTGAGGATGGAGAGCCGGGCTGAGCTCGGCTCGGCTGGGAGTGGATGGGCCTCTGTAAGGGTGGGAGGCTGGGGTGCCCTGGAGTCCCAGCACAGCCTCTCCTGACCACTCTGGGGTCTTTCTTCTGTCTGTCCCCAGCCTCTGGCCGCTCCCACCCAGCCAGCCCCAGTCCTCCGGGGCTGCAGGCCAGCCCGGTGCTGCCGGTCAGCTACCGCCTGTCACACACGCGGCTGGCCTTCTTCCTGCGGGAGGCGCGGCGCACGCCTCCCACGGTCACCAACGGCTCCCTGCAGCGCTCCGAGCCCTTCGTGGTGTTCCAGACCAAGGAGCTGCCCGTCCTCAATGTCTCCCTGGGACCCTTCAGCACCAGCCAGGTGGTGGCCCGGGAGCTCCTGCAGCCGTCCAGCACCCTGGACATCCCCGAGCGCCTGACGGTCAGCTGGAAGGTGCGAGCCTTCATCGTCCACCCCCGCGTGCCTGCCTCGCAGCCCGTGGCCCAGGTGCTGTTCTACGTGGCCGGCCGGGACTGGGATGACTTCGGCGTCACCGAGCGGCTGCCCTGCGTTCGCCTGCACGCCTTCCGGGATGCCCGGGAGGTCAAGAGCTCCTGCCGCCTCAGCGGGGGTCTGGCCACCTGTCTCGTGCGCGCCGAGCTGCCCCTGGCTTGGTTCGGTCCCCCGGCCCCGGCTGCACCACCCACTGCCCGCCGCAAGTCTCCAGATGGGCTGGAGCCCGAGGCGACAGGGGAGAGTCAGCAAGCCGAGCTCTACTACACTCTCCACGCCCCGGATGCGTCGGGAGGCTGTGGAGGAACACGGCGGGGTGCCGGGCCCGGTAGCGGGGCCCGGGCCGAGAGCCCGACCCAGCACCCCCTGCTGCGCATCGGGAGCATCAGCCTGTTCCGCCCGCCCCCCAGAAGGACCCTGCAGGAGCACAGGCTGGACAGCAACCTGATGATCCGCCTGCCTGACCGGCCCCTCAAGCCCGGGGAACTGCTCAGCATCCTCCTCTACCTGGCCCCCAACTCCTCCTCTCCCTCCAGCCCCAGCCTGGAGCACTTCACTCTCAGGTACGGGGGTATGGGTGGGGGTCTGGCTTCCCTTCTGAGGTCAGATGCACACCTGACCCCTTGTAGAGGGCTCGCCCAGACCTGCCCATCCAGCATCCTAATCCCAGTTCTTCCAGTTATCACTTGAGCAACTTCAGGAAGACAGCTCACTTATCTGAGCCTCGGTGTCCTCATCCACCTGATGGCCACAAAAATGTCTGCCCTGTCCTCCCTACCTCACGGAAGTGGTGCCGTGGTGAGAGGAAACACCCATTTCCACAAGCGTGACATCCAGAATGATAGAATCGGGGCTGGACGGGCCCTTAGACATTAGCGGTGCAACTCTTCTATTTTACAGACGAGTAGACAGAGGCCTAAGAGGAGAAATTGAGATCAGAGAGCAGCCCCTTGCCTGGGAGCCAAAAGATGAACAGGAGAGTGTCCGTGTGTCAGGACATTTGTCTAACCCTGGGGCGGGGAGAAATATTTTCAGGAGTCCTAGCTCTTTCTTTGTGAAGGATACAGTTCACAAATTCAGAAATGCCTTCAGTCATAGCACATCCCCACAAAATATAATGATGTCTCACAGTAGGAATCCATGGTTTGAGCCATGTTGGGTGATTCTGAGGATATAAGAAAGGTCCCACCAAAATGCTCCCCACAAACCCAAGCACTATACATGGGACCTGAAACAGCATCATTAACCTCCAGCTTCTTTAAGTATTGCCTTCTGTCCTGAATGTACTACCTTAAAGTTCAAGTATTCCTGGAGAGAGTCATACCGAATTCAGTGATTAATACCTGAATGTGAATATGAGTTAAATCAGTCATCAGAGATCTTGGGCTGTATTAATAGGAGTAAAGTATGTAGAATTAGGGAGGTGATAATCATTCTGCTTTAGTTAGTGTTAATTAGAGCTGAAATGTTGTATTTAGTATAAGACACTACGCCTTATGTATTCAGAATGTCCAGAGGATATGGGCGACTTGAAGCTATGGCAAAATAGCAACAATCGGAGGAACTGAAGATTTTAGGCCTGGAGAAAAGAAGACTCAGAGGACACCTGCTCACCTCCCCAGATGTCTCTTCAGGTGGAAGAGAGTTGTCCTCCCTTCCCCCAACAGAACCCACGGCTGTTCTATTTCAGCTACATCCAGGGAAGAAGTTTCTCCTTTTAGGGACTTTCTAAAGATGTAATGGGATGTGTGCAGAAGTAGTGAGTCCCCTGTCACTAAGATATGCAAGTAGAGGTTAGGTAAAGACCTGGCAGAGATATAATAGAAGGGACTACAGCTTCCACTAGGGCCAGAGGTTGAAGCTACATGATACCAGATCCCCCAAATTAGTTTCAGGCTTTGAGTCTAGAACTCAGGGTAACTTACCTGCTCGCCCTTCTCCCAGCCCCAGCCTAAGGATGGTAGGCAGGTGGGCAGCCCTTGGACCCCCAAGCTGACCCTCTCCCTCTTCTTCTTCTTGCTTTGTCCCAGAGTGAAGGCCAAGAAGGGCGTGACCCTTCTAGGAACCAAGTCACGGAGTGGCCAGTGGCACGTGACCTCGGAGCTGCTGACTGGGGCAAAGCATTCAACAGCCACCGTGGATGTGTCCTGGGCCCAGGGCACACCACTGCCCCTCTGGTGAGCCAAGGTGGCTCCTCTGCCCACCTCTTTGCAGGACAGCACCGGGGAGGGGTGGGGGAATTCTTGACGGAGGAGGCCAGGCTGGCGCAAGGGCCGGGCGTACTTTCTGGCGACCCTGGAGGCCAGGCTGGGGAAGGTTCAGAGGGCCCCGGGGAAAGGCCACTGAGGAGGGCTAGGGTCCTCAGCGAGGGTTTCGGAGCTCCTGAGCTGCTCCCAGCCCTTCCTCCTGCGCCCTCCTTCCTTCCCCCACCGTGCAGGGAGGACCAGGGGCCCCTGGAGATCCTGCAGCTGGACTTTGAGATGGAGAACTTCACCAGCCAGTCAGTCAAGCGGAGGATAATGTGGCATATCGACTACCGCGGCCACGGTGCCCTGCCTGACCTGGAGCGGGCTGTCACCGAGCTGACGGGCATCCAGCGGGACGTGCAGGCCATCCTACCCCTGGCCATGGTGAGCACACTCACGGAAGGCAGGCGAGCTCTGCGCCTGGCACTGGAGTGGGCCAGCGGCTGCTGAGGGGCACGGAGGTGGGAGAAGTGCCCGTGGAGGGGGCACTTGGTGGTGGGCTTCCTGGATGAGGTGACCATGCAGTGGAGCCTTGAAGGTCCCATGGAGGAGGGGATCATACAGTAGTCAGAGAAGATGAGGAAGGTGCTTTAGGCAGGAGATTTCCTGGGCAAAGGTGTGGTGATGGGAATGGGGATAGTTTGTTCAAAGGAGCTATGGGTTTAGGAAGAGTGCCGTGGAATGATTGTCTGGTGCCCAGGGGCACGTGGAATAGCCAGGCAAATGTGCTGGACGTTACTCTGAGTCCGGGGGAGAATGGAAGATGTTGAGAGGAGATGGTGGAGGATTGGGGAAGCATTGTTTTCTGGCAGCAGAGTGGGGTAGACCCTGAAGGCTACCACGGGAGTCCAAGTGAGCAGAGCGTCTGAGAAGGCACGCGAGACCGGGTAGATGCATCTGTCTGCCCACGTCCCCAGGGGAAGGATACGCATCTGAGGAGTGGGGACAGCTGGGAGCTGCCAGGGCTTGGCTGGTGGTCCTGGGAGAGCAGGGGACCTCAAGCAGCTCAGCACAGCCCCGCCCTCCTCTCTTCCCTGCAGGACACAGAGATCATCAACACAGCCATCCTGACTGGCCGGACGGTGGCCATCCCTGTCAAGGTCATTGCCATCGAGGTGACCGGCCTTGTCCTAGATGTCTCTGCCCTGGTGGAATGCGAATCTGACAATGAGGACATCATCAAGGTGAGCTTCCTGGAGGTGGGGGAGCCTGGGAAGAAGGCCTCGGGCCTTCCGGGGTAGTGGAACCCCAAACCAGAGGGGAATTCACATCCCAGGCAGGTCCCCTTGGTAGGCAAGAGGAGGGGAAGTGGCAGGCGGTGAGGGGAAGAGCATCCCATGTCCAGCCTGAGCAAGGGGAGGTCCTGGAGGGCTTCCTACAGGAATGTGGAAGAGACCTTTTGCCAGGCTGAAGGGAGAAAGCAGCACTGACAACTTGAATTCAATCCCCAAGTCATTACTGAGCCCTTGTTGTGTGGCAGACACCAGGTAAAGCAATAGGGGAGGGAGTCCTGGGGGGAATCTCAGAGACATGCCCTGAACCTGGGTGCTGGTGACCAGGTGGAGGAGATCCAGCCCAAGGAGGAAGCCTCCAGAAGCTCATGAGTTAGGCCAGGAGTGAAGGTTGTGTAAAAGGACCCACTCCAGGAACACCCACCCCAGCCCTCCACCTCCCAAAGGCCTTGCCCTGAGCTCCTCCCCAGATGCCCCCTCTGGGCAGTGGGTCCTCCACAGCCCAGCAAACAGGACGTTGATCTGACTTGACTGGCCCAGTTTGCTACCTCCCCAGGAGGGCCTCCAGATTTCCTCTGGCTTTGGACAGTGGTCAGAGGTGAGATGCGGGGAGGAGGCAGTGGGGCGGGCAGTGATGCAGGAGGGCATCCAGCCCTGGTCCCTGTGGGATTGGTGAGCTGTTTGCCGTGCCAGCCTCCAGCTGGTGCCAAAATCAAATGATTGGGCAACAGAATCTGTTTCCTGTTCCTGTAAATCCTTCAGCAGGGGGAGTGGGGATGTGGGTGTCCTCCCTCCCTGGGAGTGTGTGCTTTCTCTTTCTCTCTCTCTCTCTCTGCTCTGCTCTGCCCTGGATCCCTCCTGGTCTCTGGAGCCCCGAGGCTCACCTCGTCCATCCCCCTCATCCAGGAAGAATGTCCCCCGAGTGAGCCAGAGCAGACGGCTTGGTACCACACACCCACGGCCTCCTGAGGGCTGGAAGCCTTGTCAGGCCCATGGGGATTGCCACTGCTGGCAGGCTGGGACGGGGAGAAATGGACCTGCTCCCAAGAGCCCTCACCCAGCACCTTCCTCTACCACCCAGACTCCCACACCCCCGCCCCAGAGCAGACCAGAACAGTCACCGTGGCTTAGGTACCAAAGGGAATTGGCAAAGATTCGAAATGGAATTTGTTTCTGTTCTCACTGAAATACACTCAGGTTCTTTCGGGAGTTTGTGAACATTCTAAATGGGATTTGCCAGCCTTCAGCTGGAATTCTCTGCCTTCCGAAGTGCGAAATGAGCATTTCTAGCAGAACCACTGTCCCACTCCTCTCCACCCACCCCCTGAGATGATTAAGAGAGCTCAAAGGAGTTTGGGACCGTCAGGGGCTCATCTGCACGGATGAACCACAGTCCCAGCCCCTCCCCATCCCCACGAGAGCATTCAGGTTGTCATCAGCCCATAGGCTGCCTGATAGACCCTCCTCCAAACTCAAAGATGTGCACCCTGGGGCGTGTCCCAGTAGGAGCACCTAAATGCATTGCACACAGGATTCACTCCAGGTATGCCAGGTGTGTACGTGGGCACTTACACAGACACCCGTTGCATCTGCCCTGAAGTAGGGCAGTGGGCACAGCTATCCACCAAGATATGTTCAGTGAGCATATGCTCATCTGGGGAACCGTGAAGAATGCAAGGTGGTGTCCAGGTGGGCATGCATTTGCAAAAGCTGCACCCGTGGGTGGCAGTTGTCCACCTGTCTGTGCTTGGGGTTCTCTGGTCCTGAAATTTCCTCTCCCTTTCCCTCAGTTCCACCCCTGGCTGGAGCAGCCCCCTCCTGGAAATTAACCAGCTGCCCATCTGCCTGGGACCACTGGGCCAGAGGCACCTTGGAGGAGCTGTGGGCCTGCCCCTTCTCCCCACCCCCTCCACTTCAACCGCCTCCCCGCCCAGTCGCACCCCAGTGTCCTGCTCAGGACAGGCTACTCCTGTGTACCGTGGAGGACTCTACCCATCAGACACCTGCTCCAGAGCCCAGACGGTCATGCTGGGGAGGGGAGCCAGCGCTGGGGACCCTCAGCCTGAAGACTCCCCCAAGGTGTGGCCTGGCACATCAAAAACAGCCCCTTACAAAAATATTGGCACACTGGCTTCTTGCCAGGGAGCAAAATCCTCCCAAGGTAGCCACTAAGAGGTGATCTCTGGAGCAATGGAGTGGAAGCTGACACCTCCCAGAGGAATTAAATTAGGGGCCTTCTCCCACCCAGCCTCTCCCCTTCAGCCTCCTGTGACTGGCACTTTCTCTGTCCAATGGCCTTCTGGCCTTCCTTGTCAGAATGGAGTCCTCTGCACTGCCCCACAGGATGACCTGTAGGGCAAGACAGGCCATCCAACCTCTCTCCCCCTCCCCAGGTATCCAGCAGCTGTGACTACGTGTTTGTTAGCGGAAAGGAGTCTCGCGGTTCCATGAACGCCAGGGTCACCTTCCGCTACGACGTCCTCAATGCCCCCCTGGAAATGACAGTCTGGGTGCCCAAGCTGCCCCTGCACATTGAGCTCTCGGATGCCCGCCTCAGCCAAGTGAAGGGCTGGAGGGTACCTATCCTTCCTGACCGGAGGTATGGCCCTTCCAAACACAGCAGATGCTGGGGATACTCATGGGTGACACAGCCCTGGCACAACGTCTGATCTGCATGTGTGTGTAAGGCCCTAGGTGTACACAGTCTGCAGGTCGGTTTTGCAATCAACAAACTTATTGAGCAGCTACTGTGTGCCAGGCACGGATGGGGGCAGGGAGGGGAGCAGGTAAGTGTGGCCAGAGCCTGACCCAGTTGAGCTCTGGGTCCATCAGGAAGCGGTCTTATATATATCATGGAGCGTGGTGGATGAAGGAAGCCCTGAGTACAGGGAAGCAAGTGGCACAAAGGAAAGAACCACCTCTTCCTCCAGAAGAAGTCAAAGCAGGCTTCCTGGAAGAGGTGACTCGGGAGCTAAGCCTTAAAGGATGAGTGGAAGGGAGTTGGCTAGGGAGACAGGGTAAGAGCAGTCAAGCAGCAGACAAAATGGAGCAGAAACACCAACACAGGTGCTCACACACCTGTACACGAGTGCCCCAGCCTGGGCACACCAGGGGCACACTTGTGAGTACATCAGCCAGGCACACGGTGACCCCCACTGGGCTCCCTCGCTGGGATACAGGCTCACACACCTTGGTGCCCATCTGTGGGGCAGGTCCAGGCGTACTCAGCACACTCCACTCACCCACTCATCGCTGCTGGAGAGAGAAGCCAGCAGGGAGGAGAAGAAAGGCAGAGTGACAGGCAGCTAAGAGCGGGAAGGGTGGAGCTGGAGAGAGAAGCAGGCGGCCTAGTGAGAGTTGGGATCAGTTCAGTTCTGCGGAGATTTGGAAAAGCAAGGCAGCATAGACCAGGGCCTCTTGAACTTGCGCGCGACTTGCCCAAGGATGCTGTTGAGATGCAGATTCTGATTCCGTGAAACTGGGATGGGGCCTGTGAGTCTGCATTTCAGGCCAGCTCCCAGTGAGGTTGATGCTCCTTTGAGTAGTGAAGGATGTAGTGAACTCTGAAGTCAGATGGCTTGGGGTGAAATCCTGACTGCTATTTGCTAGCTGGGTAACCTTAGGCTACTGTGCCTCAGTTTCCTCATCTCTAAAATGGGCACGTTTACACTTAGCTCAGCGGATTGCTGTGAGGATTAAATTAGTTAGCACAGGTAAAAGAGCCCTCTATGTGAATGAATATTCTGGTGGTTTAATCCTTCTGAAGCACTAGCCAAGCACTGGCCACACCCTTCTCTCTCTCCACAGCCTGCTTTCCTGGGTGAATCTCCTGATTTTCGTATTTTTGGCAATCTGGACAGGCTGAGAATTCCCCAAATTGTCAAGTCCTGGTTCCATTCTGCCTGCCAGTTCCTCCCTCCATTTATCTGTCTCCTCTTGCATTTTACTCTGAGCAGCCAGAGGAAGCTAGGACACACCTCCCACACTCTGCTTGGCAATCTCATCAGCTGAATATCCAAGTTCTGTCTGCCACACAGCTGTAGGACACGACGACGCAGCTAAGCCTCCTGGCACTTGAGCAGGGATCACCTTTGATCCAAGTTAGAGCTGAGCCCAGGGCCCAGCAAGTGCTTAGTGCTGAGAAAGAGCCAGTATTTGCTAAGATTTGATGCCAGCTATTCACAGGTGTGGGCGCAGCCAGGCAGGGGACACGGGGTGGGGTGGGGAGTCAAGAAGGTACCTTTCTAGGAGAGGAAAGCCTGGGACTTCGGGCTCCAAGCTTGTCAGAGACAGAAGGGGTGGACCAGGGAAAGCCTTCCACCCACGGGAGCCGGGGAGTGGCTGGTGGGGCAAGAGGGAGGGAGGGACTCGTGCAGGTCAGAGCCGGGGTGGGGAGCCCTGACTCTAGGCCTGCCCCACCCAGATCAGCCCGGGAGAGCGAGGACGAGGACGAGGACGAGGGACGACGGCAGAGCGCGAGCCGTGGCTGCACCCTGCAGTACCAGCACGCCACCCTGCAGGTTTTCACCCAGTTCCACACGACGTCGGCGGAGGGCACCGACCAGGTGGTCACCATGCTGGGCCCAGACTGGCTGGTGGAGGTCACCGACCTGGTCAGCGACTTCATGCGGGTGGGTGACCCCCGAGTGGCACGCATGGTAGACAGCAGCACGCTGGCCGGGCTGGAGCCAGGCACCACCCCCTTCAAGGTAAGCACAGTGGGGCGTGCCGGGTGCCGGGAGCCTTCACACAGACGTTCCTAAGACAGGATTTCCAGCGCCTCGGCCTTGGGGAGCAACCCCAGACGGGCCCTGCAAACACACTTCCCCACCTGCCCTTCTGCTTGAAATTCTACCATCGAAGGTCAAGAACCTTGGAGGAGCTTCTGTCTCCGAGCCTCATCAGCCTCTGTGAACCTTTCATGGCTCAGTGTGGTCGCTGAGAGATGTGGCTGCGGAGCGGAGGCGGTGGGAGGGCCCAGCCAGCGTAGAGGCCAGAAGAGGGAATTTTGGAGATCTAGGGACTCAACTTTGACCTTCCTCCTTGATAACTGGGTGCCTGGGTAGATATCATCCATCTCAGAGACTATACATAGCGACCCATGAGCTGAAATCTGCCTGCAGACATATTTTGTTTGTAAAACGATTGACCCAACCGTTTAAAAATTGGGAGGTTTCTCATTTTTTAAAAAATGTAAATTTCTGGTTTTAGAAAATATGAATCTGGCAGCACAGGGTCTGTGTTCCCGCCTGGCGATCATCAGCTGGAGTCAGCACTGCTGCCTTTTTTACATGAGCATGCGTTCTCCCATTTGCCCCAGTGCCCACCACTCCCTTTTGTCTCCCTGACACTGAGGCTGACCATCAATTGTGACTTATCACTCTACGGGAGGGCTGTTGTTTTCTTTAAAATCAACTCACCTCACTCATCTGTGTTCCTGCCTGGCTTCTGTGAGCCCTTGACCCTTGCTTGGCCTCTGGACCCTGGTTCCCGGTTGCAGACCTAAGGCAGAGCCCAGGAGTCCTGCCTCCCAATCTGCCCCACCCCCTGGGCTTCTCTTCCAGCAGCACTCAGATTCCTCCTTGGTTGGGAATTTGGAGAGGGGTGGGGTGTCCTTCTCTCCTGGCTCTCACCCATCCCCGCCCCACCCTGCCTCAGGTGGTTTCCCCCCTGACGGAGTCCGTGCTTGGGGAGACACTGCTGACAGTGACAGAGGACAAGGTCAGCATCACACAGCTGCAGGCCCACGTGGTGGCCAGCCTCGCCCTCTCCCTGCGGCCCAGCCCCGGTAGCAGCCACACCATCCTGGCCACCACAGCCGCCCAGCAGACCCTCAGCTTCCTCAAGCAGGTAACTGGATGCCCAGCTGGCCAGCCTGGGGGCTTGGGGTGTGGAAGGAGGACTTGCAGTTTCTGGCCACGAGCCCCCCAGATTAGGGATTTGATAATGGAAGATCTATCTACCCTTTGTGCCCTGTGCACCTGCCCTACTGGGCCCGTGCCCCACCATCTGCCCAGGAGTCTGGCCAAGGTCTCACTTCCTGCACCTGCCATGGTGAGATGCTCCTGTTGAAGGTTCCCACTCCTGCATTTCTCAGAGGGCCCGTCACCTCTGCCTCCACCCCCCGGAATTACCCTCACCCATCTCTGGACTCCCAGCTATAGCCCCCCACTGATACGCCAGGGCACTGGCTATGGGACAAAGGTGGAAAAGTTACAGGTGGGGGTCACAGGGAGGGAGAGGGTGGGCACTGAACACCGAGCCAGAGGTCAGGACACAGGAGTCCTCTGCCCCAACTTGCTTCATGACCTCAGGCCAGTTGCTTGTCTCTGAGCCCCGCTTCTTCATCTGCCAGGAGGTCAACTCTCAGAAGGTTTAACAAACAGAGGACAAGGCTGGGGTTGAGTACATGTGCGTTCTCAGTCTCCACGTGTCTGCTGAGGGTGATCAGGCATGGAGATACGGTGTGACTCCTGCAGCAGAAGGGATCTGAGTTAGACCCAAGGCAGAATTTACCATCAACTCACCCGGGGGAGAAGGGCGAAGTGGGCAAGGACGTTCTCGGGGCAGTACGGAGCCATAACTCCCTGTACAGAGTTGAGTGGGAGAATTCCCCCTCAAATAACCATTCCCGAGCACCCACCACCTGCCAGGCACTGTTCCAGCACTGGGAAGTCAGCAGGAGTAGATCTTTGATTCCTGTCCTCTCCTCTTCCTCCTCCAGGAAGCCCTCCTGAGCCTCTGGCTCTCCTACAGCGACGGTACCACGGCCCCACTCTCCCTCTACAGCCCCCAGGACTATGGGCTGCTGGTGAGCAGTCTGGACAAGCGTGTGGCCACAGTGACCCAGGACCGGGCCTTCCCACTGGTGGTGGCTGAGGCCGAGGGGGCCGGGGAGCTGCTCCGCGCGGAGCTCACCATCGCCGAGAGCTGCCAGAAAACCAAGCGCAAGAGTGTGCTGGCCACGACCCCTGTAGGCCTGCGGGTGCACTTTGGGCGGGAAGAGGGGGACCCCACCTACGACTACCCCGGCCCCAGCCAGCCAGGGCCCGGCGGGGGCGAGGACGAGACCCAGGGAGCTGGCCCGCCGGACACTGCCGGATCCCCGCCCGAGGCCGTGGGCCCGGGCACGGCCACCCCGGCGGTGCCACCCACAGAAGATTTCCTGCCACTGCCCACCGGCTTCCTGCAGATGCCGAGGGGGCTGACGGACCTGGAGATCGGCATGTACGCGCTGCTGGGCGTCTTCTGCCTCGCCATCCTGGTCTTCCTCATCAACTGCATCGTCTTCGTGCTGCGCTACCGGCACAAGCGCATCCCGCCCGAGGGCCAGACCAGCATGGACCACTCTCACCACTGGGTGTTCCTGGGCAACGGGCAGCCGCTGCGGGGGCAGGGGGAGCTGTCGCCACCCGCCAGCAACCCGCTGGAGGCCGTGCCCGCCTGCTGCCACGGCGACCACCACAGCAGCGGCAGCTCGCAGAGCAGCGTCCAGAGCCAGGTGCACGGGCGGGGCGACGGCTCCTCGGGCGGCTCGGCCCGGGACCAGGCCGAAGATCCCGCCAGCTCTCCCACCTCCAAGCGCAAGCGGGTCAAGTTCACCACCTTCACGGCGCTGCCCTCGGAGGGGCTGGCCTACGACTCGGTGCCCGCTGGCGAGGAGGACGAGGAGGACGAAGAGGCCCTGGGATGGGGCTGCCCAGAGGCGGCGGGCACCGCGCGGCCCACTCCGCCCCCTGACCTGCACAATTACAGGCGCAGAGTCAAAGAGATGGCATAGAGGTGCGTCCCCTGCCCGCCATGGCCTGGGCTCCGTGTGGGACAGAGCCGGGACCCAGCTCACAATTGACACGGGCCGGCTGAAGTGGATCTTATGCTCCGGCCCCGGCAGCTTTGCTCCTCCCGGACGGCCACCTCCTTGCCCCACACCCTACCACCCTCCGCCCCCAGAGGTGGAGGGGCCTTCCCCCTGGAGCTTGCTAAGAGGAGAGCAATCCCAGCCTTCGTTCTACCCTTTCCAACCCTCCTCCTGTCTTAGACCCCTGCCCCAAGACAGGGGCAAGGAGGCCGAGCTTGCGCCAAGGGTCCACACAATGCCCCGCCCCATCCCCCCACGTTCCCTGCTTCCCCCTGTGTGGGGGGCTCTGGGGGGGTCTTGTGTCACAAGCTGCACAAAGACTTTTCTCAAACCGCTATTCAGGGATTTCTGTCCTGCAGGGTGGGGGGGCGGCGGCTGCCTGCCCTGTCAAGGATCTTGCTGTGGACAGAACATTTGGGGGGCAGGGGATATTTGTAGCATCTGCTGGCTTCTGGGTGCCCCCCACTCCCTTCCCAGGACCTGGGAGCTGACTCTCCAGAGGGGTCTGGGGCCAAGCCAGGCGCCTCTCTGAGATCTCAGGACTCCATCCTGTGCCCCCAAGGGCTGTGGGCAGGCCCCCAAGGGGGAGGAGTCCTCGGTCCACCCCAGAGCACTGTGGTCCGGGTGCCCAGGAGCCCTGGGTGCCCCGAGCCCACCCCTCAGCAAGGTCAGCACTACGCCTTAGCCGTCCCTCCTGCTCTGCTGGGCACTCCTTCCTCTCTGCAGGGGCAGCCACCCGCCCCACTGCTAGGCGGAATCCGGTGGGAAGGGGAGAGGGCGCCAGGCAGTGCTGGGAAGGACCCTGGGACAAGCAAGGCAGAAGGGATCCCACGGCTCCCCTACCCCATCCCACAGCCACCCCTCTCTCGGGTTCTACCCACCACTGTGTCAGATTTTTCTTAAGTAAATGGAGGCAACCAGACTGAGAATGGGGGCGGCAGCAGCTCCCGGAGAACAGGCAGTACATGGTGGCTGACTCTGTGTCTCTTCCTTGCGTGCAGGCGCGTGCATGCGCACACACACACACACACACACACACACACACACATATATGGAGGTCACGCTAAATGACATGAGACGGAAACACAGCTGAGCCACCTGCGGTCCTGCTCCTCCTCCAACATCCAGGTCCCTTTAAACCCTGTGGTGCTGGGGGGATGCTCACCTCTGGGGATAGAGGACTCGCTGACCCAGAAATGTGCCCTTCTAAAGAGATGTCTCCTCTAGGAGAAGGGTAGGAGGGTACAGAAAAAGAAGGAGAGAGGCGAGAGGGTTGTGTGCACACCTGAGCTCACTCCAGTTTCCTCCTCTGCCTCAGTGTGCCTCTCAGAGGGCATCCCTCCTCGTCACCATCACCACCTCCCAGGGAGGCCTCTCTTCTCCAGGGATTGATGGAGACAGTCTGGGGGTCTCCAAGTCAGAAAGCCAGGCAGGAAAGAGCAATGGCTGTTGGGGGGCTCCTCCCTGCTCGGTGGGCCATGGGCTGGCCCCTCGCCCCTCATGGCCTCCCATGGCCCTGGGAGACCTCTCCCCAGCACAGGCAGCAGCCCCAGGGACCACAGGAGACCTGGGGGGTGGGGGGAGGAAGAGCCCGGCCAAGGCTGCCTGGCCAGCCTCCAGTGCCCTGGACAGGTGGCTACAGCAACCAGCATCTGCCCCAGAAGGGACCAGGGGCAGGACTAGTGCTGTGTTGGCACCTGCCCCAAATAGCTGTTGCCCCCACACACAGAAGGAAGCCTGCCTGTCACGATCCTCTGCTCAACCAATCAGGGCAGCCCCGGGGCTGTCGTGAGGATTAGATGAGATCGTGTCTGTAAAGTGCTGTGCGCGGTGCCCAGAAGCAGACAAAGTTCCCGGCACAGACCCTGGCACACAGAGACGCTTAATAAATGGAGTTTGTTGCATCCAGGTCTTAATGTTCAGGTAAGATGTGGGCCTGAAAGAAAGACTTGAGATTGGCCAGCTCTGCCCAAGATGTGTTGGCAACAGAGAATAAGTGTAGCTCAGCGGCAAGGAAGCCGGGGGCTGCTGGAAAGCCGTGCAGAGCAGAGCGTGAGGCCTCTCCTGGAGTGTCCAGGGCATCAGGTACCTGCTGTTCAAATGTGCCCTGACGGTGCCCTCCTAGAGGGTCCTAGGGGGTGGGCAGGGGGGCCCTCAGTCACTTTTCATCACCCGTGGTGCCCAGAGTTGGCAAGTGCTCAACAAATATTTGCTAACTCCAGTTCAGACGCAAACTATCAATGGCTTCCCTGTTATCCCTCATGTGGGGATTTTGCATACTCTGCCACCTCACCACTTACCTGCACAGTGTTCCAGAGAGAGATGAGGAGGACGTAGGTGTGTGTCAAGGAAGGATGAACATCCCAGCTTGGGTGTGTGTGCACAGGAGGGGTGCTGGTATGAAAGCTGGAAAGTGGATGCAATTCATTTATTCAATGCATTAAGCTCCTACCATGTGCCAGCTCCTGCCAGGAAAAGAGGAGGCAAAACCGTGGGCTTGTCGCCAAGAAACCCCAACCCCAAGGGGGAAGATGGACATAGTGGCTGGCCATGGTCGCCTGGGATGATTGATGATAGAGCTTTGCCCTGGGTTGGTGGGGCACAAAGAAGGGGGGGTGACATACTCAAACTGAGTTTGCTGAGGACAAGGCCAAGGACATTCCAGGAAGGGAGAATAGTGGGTGAGGAGGCCCAGAAGCTGCATACTTGACACCATGGGGCTTGCTTTTGCTGCCTTGTCTCTGCACACGCTTTCCCCTTGCCTGGGCTTTGGGTCCCTGATGATAGAGAAACACATAAAATGTATACGCCGAAGAGTGGAGGCCGGAGGGAATGTGGTGGGTTCAAAATGGATGGGGAATCAGGATTGACTTGAGGTTCAGATCATTTCCCTCTTGCTGGGTGAAGGAAAGAAGGGTGCGAGGGGCAAGGGGACCAGTTAGGAGGATGCTGCAGCAGAAGGACAGTGGCAACAGAGAGCTGGTGGACACAGTAGCATTCACTGCAGGATTTGCCAAGTGCATGATCCCACATGGGAATGAGGGGAGGACATCAGATGCTTCTGACACCGAGATCTCCTTCCCAAATGAACCTCAGAGAGCACGCTGCTCCAGGCGAGGCCACAGAAGCCGGCCTCACGGTGCTTGTCAGCATCCATGCTTTCACAAATGGGGAAACGAGGACCCCGAGAAGGGGAGTGGTTGGTTGATAGTCACACAGCAAACCTAGCAGCAGGGCCAGAGCTCTGCCTGCCACCCTGGCTTGTGATTTGTGTCCCTTTCGCTTCATTCCTCACCCCCTGTCCGAAGGCAAGAACTCAGAAGCAATTGCTAGAAATGGCGAGACCTGACCCTCACGCGGTTCAAGAGGCAGGAAGCTTGGAGGCAACGAGGCGGGACATTAAGTTAACAGCCCCTGGAATGGCCCTGGCGCTGAACTCCTCTTTAAAAATTTGTATTCAACCCCAAAACCGAATCAAGGGACCTTGTAAAGAGTAGTTATTGACAGAGAGCTGCGCAGGGAGTGCCAGGGAACCAGGCCCATGAATCAGCTTGCTGGCAAAATGAGATTTCTCCGACAGTGGGGGCAGGCGAAGGCTGAGCCGGGGTGTGGAGAAGCCACCCTGAGCCTGTCCCCTGCCCGAGGTCAGTGCTCGGCTCGGCTCCCCGCTTCACCCCCACGCCACCCAGGACATGCCTACAAACCTGTCTTCAACAAATATTGACAAGCACCTACTATGTGCCAGGCACTGTGCCCCCCTTAAGAGAAGGCTTCAGGGAGAAAGGGAGAGACTTGGAGCCAAGCTGAGAACCTGGGAAATACAGTATATGGGCCAGGAAAGGAAACTCTCATTTAAAGGGATAAAACTTCTTAAGACAGGTTGGCAGGGACCCCTGGGGCCTGACGGTGCATTTGCTGTGTGACCTTCAGCCAACACAAAACCAGCTCTGGGCTCTCATTTCTTCATTTGTATAAACATGGAAGTCACCGCTACTAGACAGTATTCACTGACCTCTCTGAAGGGGCTGTGCTGTTTTAGCACCTGTACTGCACAAAAGTCCAGGGAGATAGGAACTACTGACTCCTATTGTATAGATGAAGAGACAGCACACAGAGAGTGATGGTAACCTGCCCAGGCTCTCCAGCTTAGAAGTAACCTCCGGGCAGCTACAAACCTACCCTCCTTCTGCTGTATCCTGAAGAAACTAATGATGCTGGCAAATGAAGGGAAATGATGTTGGAGAGGTCGGACGGTGCGAGGGGCATACAGAGCGGCCTCTAAGGATCTGAGGTGCTCAAGTGATGGGGCAAGGCTGTGGGGCCCCCATTTGAGGTATAGACCATGGATAGTGTTGGGGGGCAGATGGAACACAGTAAGCGCTACGGCCTCTCTCCCATTTTTAGAGGGAACACTCTCCCTCCCCTACTAGAAGCTCCACCCCCAGCTGACTGTCACAACAGACAACCATCCAACCCTCTCTTGGTCATCTTTGGAGCAGAGAACCAGCAGGGCTTTCCTGAGCAAGGTGTTGAACTGGGCTTGTTAGGAGAGCGGGCGCACACACAGGGAAGTGGGTGTGAGTTGCACCTGCTGTTTCCCTTGGGATACTGGCTGTCCCTTCAGCCTCTGGAGTATAAGCAAGAGAAACTGGGAAGCTGAGGCCATCCCTTAGGCCCCCACCCCGGCTACGGTAGCACAGTGAGTGTTTATTAAATCCTTATCATAGATCAGTCAGAGTGCCAAGCACAGGGGAATCAGGAGGATTAAATAGCCATCACTAACATTTCCTGAGAGCTCACTCCACGTTGACCATTTTATATCCATCATTCCGTTGAGTCTTCACAATAACCAAGTAAGGTAGGTGCTATCATTATATCCATTTTACAGATGACAAAACTGAGGCTCAGAAGTTATGTAACTTGTCTCATGTCACACAGCAAACAAATAGCAGCGCCAGGATTCATACCCAGGTTACATTGGCTCAAGTCTCCTGTCTTCCCTCTGCCCCACACTGCCCTCCTCCGTGGGGACCGGGAGTTCAGAGAATGATTCTGACAATGTCAAGCGCACTGGGCTGGGAGTCCAGGGCCTTTGTGGGGGTTCTCTCTCTGCCATTGACTAGTTGTGTGGCCATGAGCCTGGCACTGCCCATGTCTAGAACAAGCCAGGACCCTCAACTAGAATCCAGGGCCAGATGGCCCCCTCAGTGCCTTCAGTCTTAATGGTTTTCAGGTCTGCAGGTGTGAAGCCCAGGGCACTGCCCAGCCCTGCTAGTTTATACCTTCCACCCTCCACCCTCTTAGAGATGCTGTGGGCAGGAGGCGGGTAACAGTTTCAACGGTCCTCAGAGGTTCTCCAAGCTTTGCCAGCTCTGCCGTCCTCTACTTGATGCTGCCACTGGTAGCTGCTCCTGTGAGTTTGGACTTTGCCAGATTGGGGGGGGGGTGTCCATAGGGAAGGAGCATGGGGGGATGGGAACTGTAACCATCCCTGTGTCTGCCAGAGAAGCAGCTAGCCGCAGGGCTAAGACAGAGCTTGAAAGTTCAGCTTGTGGATCCTCTGCCCACAGGGAGCTCCCAGTCTGATGGAAGACAACTGGGCCCTGTCCCATAGCAGCTTCCAGTCTGAGGGAATGACACACCCGAAGAAATGCCACCATGCATTCAGTGAAACATACGAACAGGTGCTAATAAGTGCAAAGTAACCTAGGTATGCACTTAGCCCACAGAGCAGAAGAAGTAAAATAAATGTGGAACCTGGGAAGTTAATCCAGAAAGGCAGCCTGGACCAGGGCTGTAGGTGGGTTGAGGGGAGGCATTCAGAAGGGTCTACCAGATGGCCAGGAATTCAGAAACAAACAGTTAAGGGTAAGGAGGTGGGATGGATTTACCCCGGTGGCTGGGGGATGGAGCCCCACAGGGGCCTGGCTAAGAGGAGTGGGCGTGGGAAGGGGGGGAAGGGACCCTCCCTCAGGTGACCCTGGAGAAGCCCTGGGCTGCTTAGAAGAGAGCTGCTTGGCTTCCAGTCCCCTGGCTCCCCCGCAGCTGCAGTGTGACCTTGCACAAGTCTCTGGCCCTCCTCTGTGAGAAGAGGGGTCTGGACTAGATGCTATCTGAGGACCCTCCCCAGACTGACCCTCTGTGCCCCCATCCAGAGGCCAACTGTGAGCCCATCTATCAAGTGGATTCAAACACAGAACTCAAAGTGCCTGCCAGGACTTTCCTGGGGCACAGACGGGGCCTCGGCCCCTGGCGGAGTTCCCAGCCCCATGGGGCAGGCCACTATGGGGCTCCCAAGAAAAACAAGGTCAGAAGGGCTTGAGCCCCAGTTCTGCTGCCATCTTCCTGTGTGACCTCAGGCAGCCCCCCAGCCCTCTTTGGGCTTCACAGAAGGGCTAGGGGTGCCCTTTCCCTCCCGACCTTCTACAGTTCTCGAATGACTTTCTTCCTCCTCCATTGCAAAAGCTCCCAACAGGCCTCCTATGACTTGTACTGGGGCAGGGGCTCTGGGGCTGCTTCCTGTAGATTCTCCCACCAGGAGGGGTCCTGCCAGTTAGGACAGCTGATTGGGAGCAAAGGAAAAATGAGCAGTGTTCTGGGAGTGGACCCCTGTGCTCCTACTCTATACCGAAGCCAGCAGCCCAGCCCTGGCCCTGAAATGGACTCCACCTGCAGACCCCCACCCCAGGCATGTCAGGGAGGAGGGAGGGTGGAGGGATGCCGTTGGTGGGAGGTAGCAGGTGAAGGGTCCTTCATGCCTTCCCTTTCTCTGCCCTGTCTTATCATGTACACCCTACAGCCACCTCGACGCACACAGTCCGCCCCTCCAAGGGGCACAGAGAGTGAAGGCCACCCCTCCCCTGATGGGATGCAATTCATCAGCATTGACAGAAGCTGGGATGCTGTTCCAGGGCCTCCTCCCTCACACACACTTGCCCACGGGGTCCTTCTTCCACAATCTGTTCCCTGCCCCCTCCGGGCTCCGTTCCAGATTCCAGATCCCCTGTGAGATGGCTCTCTATCAAGGGAAGGGGCGGGCCCAGGGGAGGGGAGCTGGACTGTGGCTAGCCCACCGGGCAAGGACCACATCCCTCAGGGAGGGAAGAGAGGAAAAGAAGGCAAGGAAAGAACACTCCAGCAGCTGCAACATCTCGAGGAAATCTCCAGTGATGCCAGAGCCACGGGGTGACCCTCCGCCCCAGCAAACCTTGCTTCAGGAACAGACACAACAAAGCACCAGATGCATCCAGCAGTTAAAGTGCTGCCTTTGTTAGAAGATGAGGAACTGGGCTCTTGTGGGCGGGGCACGCAGAGCACGTGTGCACACACTCCATACGCACACAGAGCACGCATCACAAATGCACTCTCTCCGAGCATCCCTACTCATTCACACGCCTGCCAACCTCACAGATGTGCACAAGCAGGGGCATGCCCCTCACAAACACACACACACACACACACACACTCCCAGGGGTGGTGGTTTGTATAGAAGCTTGTTGGAAGGAGGGAGGGGTCAGGAGCACATTTACCCCATACCTAAAACAATAACTAAATAGTCTCACAGCACTCTGAAGAATACCCATTCACATGCAAGCCATCGCTGAGTTAATTACAAAGATTCTTATCTGTTCATTAAAGCAGACTGGAGGGCCTTCTATTTGGAAACACTTTGCAGTTAAAGGGACTATGTTATTAACTCTAATGAAATGATTTATTCTGGGCCCGTGCCTGGTGAGGTAGAACCAGAAGCCCTCATTCAGAGGGTGTGCCCTGGTTCCTGGGCTGACATTCTCTGCATGGAAGACAAGAAGATTTCTGGGAGGACAGGGACAGAGATCCTGGAGAGATTATTAAAACACCTGTGGATGGAGAGAGCCCTGCTGAGGCTGGCTGGGAGGAAAGGGCACCCCGGGTGATTTGGGGGTCACCCTAGCCAAGCTGGCCTAGCATGGAAGGCAGTGGAACTGACTCCACCCTGATTCAGTTCCCTGCCTATGAAATGGGGATTCAACAGCTCGTACTTCAGAGGGTTCTCGTGAGGATTAAATAAATTATTGCACGTGACACCCAGATAGAGGGAGCAAGGTGGTCTAATGAGGCTCTGTCTCAGACCAGGGTCCGCCACCAGGAGAGTCTCCTTCCCAGTGTGGAAATGTAGCCCAATGTAACAAGCTCCGGGCGTCCTCCCAGCCTCCAATCCAGCATCCCAGCTTCATCCAGGGGCAGCTTGACCCTGGGGTGGCCCTGGGTGTAGGAGGCAGCTGAGGGTACTCCCAGGTACGGAGGGCCCACTAGCAACAACAAGGAGCAAGGATCCCAGCAAGGGTGGGGCGAGCAGGGTGGGGAACTCACAGAGGAGAAGGGGCGCTGAGAAGGGAGGGCCCGGCTCAGGGGAGGTGGACCAGGTCTAGGGTCTGAATTCAAGCCTGAGAGCAGGCTTGTTAGCTGGGTGTTTGTGGATGGGCTCAGGGAGTCCACGACCTGTTGAAATGGTACATGAACTTGAGGTAGGTATGGGGAAGGGTGTAAGTCATCACTCCAGGCCCTACGCAACCCCTCCTTCACCCTGTAGGGTCCCAGCAGAAACCTCTCCCCAGGTCACACCTAAAGGGGGCATTTCTACAGTCAATGAAGCCACTCATCTCAACAGGGAGTAGGGGTCACAACCAAAATAAAATGGGACCAAATCTCCAGCCCCAACTGGCCCACAAGGGATTCCCAGATTAAATGGAAACGAATTGGCACGTGATTCTCTTTGGGATGCTCTATACTCTGGGGCCGTCTGCTAGACGGGGAGGAAAGGGCAACAACTTTGATTCTTCTCCACTGGGGACCCACGGAGGCTGGAAGGCAGCCCCAGCTGGTCCCCAACCTACACAGTGGGCAACTCCCACATTTCCTGGCCCACCCAAACCCACAGCCACTAGGCGGGCATGACAGGAGCTATCTTCAAAGACCAAATTGGAAGAACCCTACCTTCGACTGTTCAGGCTCACCCCTACCTGTGACTCAGTCTCCTGTGAAAAGAGGTTCTACTGTCTCACCTGGATTGTTTCCCCGGGGGGTAGGATGGAAGAATGGGAAGGAACAAAGTCCAACTGGCCAAATAGATAGAAAACGTATTAGGAAGGTCAAAACTTTCTTCTGGAAACAACAGAAGGAGAACTTGTGCTGGTAAAGGGAGAAAACTCAGAATCTAGCAAAGACTCAGAAGCAAGAGAAGGTCCTGGGGATTTTGGAAATTCACCAGGGTTCTCCCCCTGAGCTCGTGAGCAGACTGGGAAGGCAGACATGGCCTAATAAGACTTTGGACTGTATCCCAAGGTCAACGTGCATCACTGGAGACTTCTACAGAGTGGTCCAGGGAGACTGGGTTTTGGAAAGACGGCTATGATGCAGAGGGATGAGGAAGGACTGGGGCCCGATGAGCGATGGAGCTACGCTAGGTGTCAACTGAGGCCAGGAATGGAAATGCTTTCCCAAAGAGCTCTCTTGAGGTTCTCAAATCCTTCCTTTCAATTATTTATTCCTCTAGATTCCCTAAGGTCCGGACCCCCAAGAGTCTCTTTGCCCTGGGATAGTCATATCATTTAGTAAGAAGAAAGGACTTTGGAATTAACAGGGTGGGTTTGAATCTTGGTTCGGCCATTTACTTCTTGCAAGTCATTTCAAATCAGTATCTCAGTTACTCAATCTGTAAAATGGGGCTGAAGTGGGCCTCTTCCCAAGGTTCATGTGAAGATTGATGATCTTTTCCACACAGTCTTAAGGCACATAGTAAGTGCTCAACAGATGTTGGAATATTACCAGCATGTCTTTAAATTCCCAGCACATGACCCATTACCAGCACTGGAAGGAATCCATTCCAATTTTGGAAGAAAACAAGACCCAGAGCAATGGAATGATTTGCCCAGATTCCTAGAGTACATTGATAAAGGAGCTGGGATTCAAATCCAATTCTTCCGACCACCGTCCCATCTTCCCAGCTGCCTCACTCCCAGGCAGACTTGACCTTCAGGTATTTTGGTGAAATGACTGCCCCTCATCATGCTTTCAGGCTGTGTCGGTTGTCAGGTCTAAATCCAATGCCTTCTCGCCACCTCTCCCCTGATCACAACCCCATCTTCTCTCTGTCAGGGAGCATCTGCTTCCAAGTGCCGTTAAGACCTAGGCCGGGGGTGTTGCAGGGGCCGCTCGGCGGAGTGGTTGGATCTGGGGGGAGAGGAGGTGAGGCACCGAGGAAAGAAGGATGTGAAATGTTCATCTCGTCTCCACTCTCTCCCCTGGGCTCGGAGCCGGGCTGAGGGATGGGCCTGTGCTCTGTCAGCAGCCCCGGTCCACGATGGATGCGGAACCTGGTAGGATGGTGTTGGCAACACTTGGTGAGATTCATTTTCCTGCAGCGAGGGGAGAAAAATGCAGCCTCTGTGTCATCCATCTGCTCTGCAGCGAAGTGGTAAACAGGCGAGCCTCACGGAGAGCTGCCTGGAGCCGAGCCTAGCTCAGCAGGCCTCCCGCGGGGGCTCGAGGCCGGGAGGAAGTGCCGGGATTCATTTCCTTGGGTGCCCAAGGCTGGGAGGACTCCTGAGCGTGGCCCTATGGGGTGGGACCCTTGGTGGAGTCACACACGCCTTCAAGAACCAAAAGTTAGATGGACCATGATTCCATTTCATAACCCAAGGGGAAATGGCTGGGGTCCCCCACGTTCCTGAAGCCCTGCCTTCCGGTGTTGGGCTGCTCCTTTCCCCGTGTTACTCTCGGGATCCTACCCGTGACCAGCTCACAAGTCACCACTCCAGGGAGGCTTCCCAGATCCTCCCAGCTTTATCTCTCAGCGCTCAGTAGTTATCTTAGGTAGGCTTTAGGTCACCAAATAACTTGTATCTACCTCTGCCACGCACAGCCATATCATTTCTGAGCCTTAATCCTCCCAGCTTTCCCTGTAGTGAGTTACCTGCATTCCAGGGTAATCAAGGACTCAGCTAGAACACTCGTAAAACCAAAGTTCACCATTTCCCTCCCAGGTCAGAGGCCACCCCTTGGCAGGTTCTATCAAATGCTCTTGTCAAGTACATTGTGCTTCCAGGAAAACACCTAGACACTTCGAGTGGGGTTGACCCTTCCTTCTCCTGGCCTGCCCCACCCCTTCCTCCTCTCCCCACACCCCATCATTTCTTCCTGTACCACCTTTTCTCAAGTCCTCGTCAACGATCCCTACATCTGTTCTCGGCACCAAAGTGCTTTCATGCCCACTCTCCTGTCTCTAGGCCTCACTTGCTAAGACGGGCTGCAACTATAATTATTTCATTTAACAGATGGGTTCCAAATGTTCTATTCCATTTAATAGATGGGAAAACTGAGACCAACATAAACACAAGTCTTGCCCACGGTGACACAAAGTCAAAGCAGGGACTGGGGCTAGATTGATTCTGAACCTTCAGAAGCAATCCCTCTCTACATTTTTAAAGTTCTCAGCCCCATCGGGAGGCCCTGCTGGCTCCTTTGTCACCAGCAGGGACAGGGCCAACTCCAGTGCTCTTTCTATTTTCCCACTCCCTCGTTTCTACCAGGACCACTACGACACCCTCCTACCCAGCCTCTCTGCCCAGCTCTCCCCACTGCAGCCTTTGGCTTCAGAATCACTTCTAATCTGTATCTGATCATCGTGCTGCCCCTCAGGGATGCTGCCCTCCTCCCCTCTCCCTGCCCCATGTAGGTGCCCTTTGCTGCAGGTGGAGGGGGTGTTGCAGAGCTAAGGCTTAGGCTGCCCCAGGTGAGAGGTCCTTGCCGATGCTTCTGATCTGCCTCCTTGTGTGTGCACGCCCCCTCCCCACCGCGAGGATCCCCTGGGGAAGCGGGGAGGGCAGCTCATCCACGCAACTACATACACCAGATTTTGCTTAAACCTCCTGGTCTTGCCCCCATCTCTTATCTCCCAGACTTTCACCAGGAGAAAAAGCGTGCAAGGGAGGGCCGGGAGACCTGGGTTCTCTCATTCAGTGCCCCTCTTAGCCGGGCCTTGGACCATAGAGACAGTAGGGAGGTGACAGCCCAACCGAGCCCCCAGGATCCACAGATCTGCCATGTGGCATTGGATGAGTCCCTCCCCTCCCCATCTGTTAAGCAAGAGGGAAGAATCCAGGAGATCTTAGCTCCGGGTCGGGGGTGCGGACAATTTAGAGAAGCTGATGAAAACCACGCACCCTCCCCCCACTACTTTTCTACTTATACAAAATTTCACACACTACTCAGTGGGGGTGGTGAACCCCTAAGGACCCTCCCATGGACTCCCCCTTAAAACTCCAAGGAGACTACTTCAGAAGCCCTTGTAAGATGGTTCCTAAGGACCCCAGCTTCAGCCCTTTGAGGTGCACCGCTTCCGTGCGCCCAGGCAGAGCAGTCCCTGTCCCCTGGCTGCAAGCCCCAGGAAAGGTTAGGGGAGGGAGCGTTTCTCCCTCATCCCTCACCTGGGGTGTTAGTGGAGCTGGCAGGACCGTTACTCACGGAGCCAGTCCCTCGCTCCAACGCTGGCCCACCCCCTCCTCCGAAGAACAAAATTAAAAGAGATTTGTCCTCGAGCTGCGACAGCTCATCAGCAGCAAGGAGTTCCTGGGCCAGCAGTTGGGGGCAGGGATGCTGGGTGAGATCCTGGACAGGAGGCTCCATCCCCTTGGCCTTGGTCCTCCTGCTCTTAGCAGCCATCTCCCTCCAGCCCTCTCTTCCTGTCCCCCTTTCAGCCAAGGGACATTTTAAATGAATTCCATTTAAAACTTCAGAAGCAATCCCTTCTCACATTTTTAAAGTTCACAGCCCCAGCATTAGGCTCTCGTTCTTATCTGTTCACGCTTTTGTTCAACAAGTAGCTCAATTTGTCATCTCTTTGCTGAAGCGTCCAGATCCCTCCAAGCTGAATTATGGTGCCCTGCTTGGAACCATCAGAGTGAGTGCTTGCTCGGGGCATCATACACTTGTTCCTCAGAGTGAGGGCTCCAGCTGCCAGCCTCTCTGCCTCTCCTGGGCGTGGGGGTGAGCTACTTGAGGGCATGGACCATTTGCATTCATGTGTGCAACTCCGACCTGTGCCTGGCAAAGAGCACATGCCAACCTGGCAGACCGCATCTCCTGATGGTGGGTCCACCAGGTGCCCAGCACTGTGTAGCCACAAAGGGGCTGACCAAGAATGATGCACCTAGTAGAAGTGACAGGTGCAGAATCCAACAAAATGCCACTGTGACCAGTGAGGCAATAGGGGTGGGCACTGCCATGCCCACACTCTGCCCTTTATCTACTTACCCTCCATCTCCGGCCACACTGGCATACACTCAGGCTCGCCCAGGCAGACAAGGTCCCCAGCTCACCAAGATCTCTTGGCAGTTATCACCTCTGTCCAGGACACTGGGGCCAGAAGAGAGAGCTTAGTGCCAGCTCTGCTCCTTGAGAGGATTGTGGGAAATTCCCTCATGGCTATTCTTACAAAGGATGAGGAGGGGCTGGCAGAAGGGAGGAAGGGAAGAAGACCATACTCTCAGTCTGCTCCAACCACTTGCTTACTCCAGACTCACTGTTGAGGGAATATTATCCCAAATTATCTCAAACACTATGGGAACAGCAAACTCACTACAAGAAACAACTGAAGCCCTCAGAATTTAACTTAGAGGACCTGCTTTGGGGGACCTTCCTACGCCCCTAGATCTCCTCCTTTGAGGGGCTTGCAACTGCAGCAGAAGTCTAGATGGAATCCCCATGGCACCCAAGGTCTCAGTTCAACAGGCCCCAAGGAGGAGCACCACTCAGACCCAGGCAAGATCCCGCCCTCGGTTGGCAAATGTCTTAAAGCAGCAGGTAGCAAATATTTCAGGCTGTATGGTCTGATCTCTGTTAAAACAACTCTGATCTTTTAGCCCAAGAGCAGCCATAGACAATACCTGAACAAGTGGGCACAGCTGTGCAGCAATACAACTTTATTTACAAAACCAGGCAGCTGTCTGCTGGAACTCAAGTATCACACACACACACACACACACACACACACACACACACACACACACCTTAAAGAACACGTGGGCACCTCTTGTCACTCAGGATTGTTATGTTCAGCGCTGGCACGTATAGCCCCTAATCCTAAACCCCTGCTCTCTCGATTAACACTGTTCAGGCTCCAGGGAAATGGGTCTCCACATCTTTTGCTCTGGGTTTGCTGAATAAAAAGACAACAGAGTCAGAACGCTGAGAATGTTTCTGGGACCTGCTGCTGCTGACAAATGGCTCCACTGGATGGAATGGAGAACACGGGCCACATAAGAGCCGCAGAAGCACTTGGGTAAGATGAGTTAATTAGCTTTTCAAATCCTTGCTCTCAGATAGCATGAATGCAAAAGATTCTTAAAAAACAAAGTATTATTTCCAAGCAATGCCAAGTGTCCTTTTCTAGCTGTCTGACTGTTCCAATTAACGGTTCTGGAAGTACTCACAATTCTCAAGTTATTATTTGTAGTGTTGGCTCTAGTTGACAGAGCAGCTAAGGAACATTTTGCTACATTCAACAATTCATATTAATCATATGGTATAAATGTAGGTCTAGATGTAAAAAGCATGACACTGATTCATTACGTTAACAAAAAATTGTACTTTTAACACTAGAGTTGTGAACAATTTTTTAATAAAAATATTTAATAATACTTAAATAACTTTTCAAAACATTTTAAACATTTCAGATTAGTTAAATAATTTTTATTAATTTTTATATTCATTAATTACAATGGGAATTGCACCTTTTAATTTTAATAGATCATTTTTAATACTTTGATGAAAGATATATGAAAAAGGGTTAGTTTTTAAATATTTTACTATCATTTGAACTTAAATGCTTAATGAAAATATTTTCGAATTTTGTACACTTTGAATAAAATTGCATTTTATTTTTTAATTCTTTAGCTGAGCTGTCCAATAGAGTATCCATTCTCTACATATGACAATTGAGCACTTGAAATGTGGCCAGTTTGAATAGAAATGTGCTGTAAGTGTAAAATGCACACAAAATTCTGGAGACTTTATATGAAAAAAAGGAATGTAAAGTATGTCATTAATAACATTTTATATTGTTTACCTGTTTAAATAACAGTTTGGACATCTTGGATTGAATAAATATATTATTAAAATTAATTTCACCTGCTTATTTTTGCATTTTAAAACGTGGACTAGATTCTATATGTGACTCACGTATTTCTATCAGATAGGGCTGCTTGAGATCATTACTGTCAAGAGAACACAAATTATATGAAAATCCTGATTATAACAACAAAACTGGTGATTTTGCTGACATAATGGCAAAAAAGATAAATTTTAGGGAGTAAATATGTGATAATTTAAGCATGATGCACATCTTTTTTTACGTGATTTTAACACTGATTTGTTGTAATTTTCTCATGGTTCTGATGTTATCAAGTCTTTCATGGTTGTATTTGAGGTATAATTTACATACAGTGAAATGCCCTCATTTTAAGAATACAGTTGGATGAGTTTGGATCAGTGTAAACACCCGTACTACCAGCCCCCTAATCTAGACATAAAACAACTTCATCAGCCCACTCAGGTCCTTCACAATCCTTTCAATCCCAGGGGCAACTGATTTTCTGATTTCTATCATCATAGGGTCATTTTGCCTGTTCTTGAACTTCACATCATCAGGATCACACATTATCGCTTTTGCATCTGGCTTCTGTTTTGTGTCTTTATTTTATTTCTCATCCAGACATCGGCCCCCACCAGGGCATACATGCACTGTAATAAATAAACATTCTGGGATTTCCCACCATAGCTCTATATATTCTTTTCAGTTTTGTCATTATGAAGGTGTATTTGCCTGGGGAGGGGGCTAAAACATATTTTATTGCCAGTCTAATAGCTGAATCAATGACGTTTTGGTATTTAAATGTGTGGTATGTGGGCCTCCTTTGCACTCTTGCCCTGGGCCTTGCAGCTGGTAGGCATGGGCTGGCCAAGGAGGGAGTGAGAACGGAGGCCAGGGCTGCAGGGGAGCCTCCACCTCCTATAGTTCAGGAGCCTGGCCTGGCAGGTGGGACTCAGCCTCAGGGCTTCCTCGGCAAGGATGCTCCAGCTGTCTGAGGGCCAGCAGAGAAATCCCTTACAGAGGAGGCAAGTTCAAAGGTGGCAAGTTCAGGGTGTGCTGGAGACCCATGAAGGGAGGGGCAAAGCAAGGGGTCCTGAGGTGCCGAGCTAAAACAGGCACTGCTCATTCGACCGACAAATACTTCTTGAACATCTGTTGTATGCCCTCAGTGTGCTAAGATTTAGGGTGATAATGGAGAAAATGTAAATAACAGATGTCCCCTCTGCCCTCATGGAGCTTACAAATTGGTAGGAGATAATCAAATAGTCACATCCACAAGGGATAAAACCTACAGAATCTAGCCCAAACTTTCTAGACAGACACTCAAGCCTTTGTTCCGGATGCCGCCTCTGCCAGAGAAGCCCTTCTGGCTCTTTCTTCCACGTACAGAAGCCCCTGCTCATTCACCGAAGCCCGGCTCCAAATGCTTCCCCTCTGCAAAATCTTCCCTGGCGTCTCCTATGTGAATTTTCAACCCCTTCCCCTGAGTTCCCAGGGCACCTTCCTCACACTTCTGTAATTGCACGTGTCATGTTTTGGGGGTCATTTGTCTCTACCTCTGCACCTCCCACCACTGAGGGGTGGGGGAGTGGAGAGAGTGATGTGCTTCATGGCTGCATTTGAGACCTGGTTCCACCACCCAGAAGCTCTATAATGTTGCCCAGATGAATAATTGTCTCTGAGCCTCAGTTTCCTGGTCTGTACAATGGGAACAATGATAATTACTTTGCAGAGTTTTTCTGAGGATTAATTAAGTCTATGGCACAGATAGGTGCTGAGTAAATATTAGTCCCTGCACACCCCCCATGCCTCCCCCCTTTGCTCAGAGGTCCAGGACCCTCTTAAAATTGGAGTTGACCACCCTCACCTGGCCTTATAGCCTCTGCATCCAGGCCAGACAGATCAGATAGGCAGCTAGAACGGGGAGTGAGGGGCACACTGGCCCCTCACTGTGATGAGGCCCACAGAGTGATTCGTTGGATTGGTTCCGATCTGCATGTGGCTAAGTGTAGCGAAGAGGCGGCTTCTCTCGGCAGCATCCGGGCTTGGAGTCAGCCACCAGGGTGGACGCTGTGTAGTGGTAGGGCAGACCCAGAGCAGCTGGCATCAAGGAGGGCACTGCCAGGGGCAGGTCCAGGCTGCTGGAGCACCAACCAACGCCGCTTCCCAAATCCCACCTTCTCTCCATTCCCGGAGTGGCCGCCATGCTGCCAACTAGCCTGGCAGCCCCTGGCCCCTCCATTTCCAGAGCAGGCTGGGGGTCCAGGACCTTGCCAAGCCAGCCGCCGCAAGCTGAGGTGCCCCTTCCTGAGCCCCGAGAGTAAGGCCTCTGTCCATCCCATCACCAAGCTCCAGGCTCCCAAACTTGACTACAAGCTATCCTGGAACAAAGCCCCTGCCCGGGCTCCTCACCCCACTGTGGGTGTGAGAGGGCAGCCCCCAGCCCAGACAGAGAAGGCAGGGCGAGGGTCTTGATCTTGAGCTCACTGCTCCAACGCTGATTCATTCTTTAACCTGGGCTTGTGTATCCCTTCTCCAGGTCCAGTTTCTCATCTATAACATGGAAAGAATAAGCTCTGGCCTCCCTACCTGCCACGACTCTGTGATTGTGAAATGAGACCACGCAAGAGGATGCATTTTACCTGTGGGTCCACTTGCTGTATGACCTTAACCAAGTTGCTGCCCTTCTCTGTGCCTCAGTTCTCTGAGGCAGCACTAGGACAGGACGAATATAGTGCTCCTTCCCCTCCTGGCCCACATCCCCATCTCCAGGAGAAGGGAGAGAGCATCTCCTAGCAGCAGCAGCCTAGGATAACCAGTAAGTATCTTTTCTTGGCCCTTAGAGAAAGCCGAGGCTTGAATCTCACATAACTCCAATCTCCAGCCATCCTCAGAGACATCCCGGGAGAGTTCCTGTGTCCTGGAGGAAGTCCGGGGGGTTCTTGTCCTGAGAGATAAGCTCCCAACCAGATGCCAGCTCTCCTACCAGCAGCCAGCCTTAGCTGGGCCCTTCCCCTCCCTCCTAAGCTAATTATCGCCATCCCTGGCAGCTCAGACCTCCACACCTGGCCCGGTTAAGTCTCTCTCCTTCTATCAGTCCTTCCCTGTGCCTGCTAAGGTCCAGGTGCTGCGCTAGGCAGGGGTGACACACAGGGAAGTAAGACACAGCCCTGCTCAATGGGGCATCTGGACAGAACTGACCCCAGTGATCCGAGAACGATGTGCTATCTCACAGGTGTATAGTAACAGCCAACATTTTTTGAGCACATCCCAGGTTCCAGGGACAGGGCTGAGAGATTTACAAGTATGTCCCCTGGGAACATCACAGCACTGTGAAGGTGGGTGCCATTACTTGAGTGAAATGGTCCCAATGTCATTTTAGATATTTGAACACTTAGAGGCTATCTAAGAGGTGGCAGAGCCAGAGTTTAGACCCAGTCTGTCTGACTTTAAGTCCCTTGCTTGTGAAGATAAGCTACTTATAACACCGCAGCTGAGGGATAAGGAGCATTCCATAGCGCCTGGGACAGTCTTGAATGCTAAAGGGAGGTGATGTTCCAACAGCAACAGGCCTTGGTGGATGGATAGGACTTTGCCAGGCAGGCAAGGAAGGAAAGGCTTTCCAAGCAAAGGGAACAACATGTTCAAAGGCACAGAGGCACAGAGGTGCATGACAGGTCTGGGGAGCACCAAGCTCTTGAGTGTGGCCAGGCCCAAGAGAAGTCAGAATTAATGGTGCCATGCAGGTCCTCTTGTGTCATCCTCCCCCCTTAACCAGAAAGAAGCTGAGGCCCGGAAGGGCTCCACCCCCAAGGCCAGGCAGCCAGAGCCAAGGGTGGGACCCCAGCCTCGGGTTTCCAGGCTGGGACTTTGCTCCCATGTCAAGCTACCTCTCTGATTCTCCCCTCTTCTCCCCCTTTCCCTCCTCTTCTCCCTCAGCCCCTGAAAGCCTTCCCTTCCTTCCTTCCTTCCCCACCCCCACCCGCCTGATGAGGAGGCTCCCAACCTCCTGTCACCCAGGGCTCCTCCTCTCTCCATCTTCTCCTACATCCGGCCTTCCATTCGCTGCCTGCATCACTTCTAGTGTGCTTTGTCTGTGATACAGAGGGCACCTTCCTCAGCCAGGGGTGCCGTTGCACAGATCATTTTACTATTCCACGTAGAGTGCTCAGGTCACGAACTGCTCACCAACAGGTAAACACATATATATGTAATCTAAGAAAAAAAAAAAAAGGTCATGAAGAACCTAGGGGTAAAATGGGAATAAAGACATAGACCTACTAGAGCATGGACTTGAGGATATGCGGAGGGGGAAGGGTAAGCTGTGACAAAGTGAGAGAGTAGCATGGACATATATACACTACCATACGTAAAATAGATAGCTAGTGGGAAGCAGCCGCATAGCACAGGGACATCAGCTCGGTGCTTTGTGACCACCTAGAGGGGTGGGATAGGGAGGGTGGGAGGGAGGGAGACGCAAGAGGGAAGAGATATGGGGACATATGTATATGTATAACTGATTCACTTTGTTATAAAGCAGAAACTAACACACCATTGTAGAGCAATTATACTCCAATAAAGATATTTTTTAAAAAAAGAAATTAGAAAATAAAAAGTAAAAAAAAAAAGCAGGTGTCAGATTGCCCGCTCGATTCAGCCCGCTTCTGGGTTGGGCACAGGTGTGCAGTTCACAGTCCCTGCAGGTGATACCCTGTCACTGGGAGTGGACCAGCCAAGCCGGAGCCCGGAGGCTGCCCATGCAGACATGCAAATGCCGGGCCCCTTTTCTCAGCTCTTTCCCTAAACCCTTGCCCTGCTGTCATTCACATCCCAACTGATAATAACGCAAATAATTCTTGCCCATAGAAATGCAAATTGTGTTCAGAGGAATGCCGTTGATTGTTGTTCTGTGGATACAGACTAGATTTGCCAGTTTTTGCAACTATGTGTGAATTCATTTCAGGACGCCTTCTTTGACTCTATACATGAGATAATTTGAATTCTCCTTTGAACAGGTTGTAACATCTCATAGGGTCCCTAGCTAATTGATGAGTTAAATACAATCTTTGACACATGTTCATTTTGTTTCGGTATGAGAGTCATGTTGGTACTTTTTCAAAATAAATTATCCTTTAATACTCCTGCGGCCAGCTTGGCATCTGGAAACTAGGATGGTGGGGGTTTAGGGACAGTGTGCCCCTGGTGGCGAGAGTGTGACCCCAAATGTCTGACTGGCCCCAGCACTGCTGCTCCCAGCTACTTGTTCCCTTGTCATCGGGCATGGGGGGGAGGGGGGGAGGGGGAGGAGGGAGGGGTCCTAGTGATTCTTCTCACTAACTAAGTTTTTGCTAACAGAAGCCTGGAAAGGCTTCAGTGCTCCCTCCCGAGCAGAAAGGGGCCTTCTTCCCAGTCATGCCCAGACCATGGGGCTCACAGAGGAGGGCTCTGGAAAGAGGGGGTGCAAGATCTTTTGCTGGGTTCCTCGGTCAGACCTTCATTCAAGCAGCATTAAATGAGCACCTACTATGTGCCAGGTGCTCTGAGAATAGAGTCAACCAGGAGGGTTCCCCCTTCTGGTCTCTCTCACCTTCCCTAGGCCTCGGCCCTGCTGTCACTCATCTCCCAACTGACCCTGCCTTCAGGTGGGGCCTTAAGGAACCAGAGAGGCCCTATGTTTCCACCCCCAGCCGCCCAGCAAGCCTGGCCCAAAAATCCTCCCATGGGCTGCAAGGCTCCCAGACTCCTGGGCAGCTGATCTGCCTCAACGGCCACTCCCTCCCTCAGGGGAGACTTCCTTACACTGGGGCCTCCTTCCCCAGGGAGGAAATGGGCACCTTTTCCTCACCAAAACCTCTGGGTCTTTAGAGCCCCAGTGTGGGTCAGTGAAAAGAGCAGCGGGCAGCGCATCACACACCTGTTACTCTCTGAGTGGCCTTATGCTAAGGTGTCCCCTGTCAGTTTTCCCACACCAAGGACACGACCATAAGAGCCCCTACTTCATGAGGCTGTGAACGTGAACTAGGACCACGCTGAGAAGTCTCAGCACAGGGCCGAGTGCACAGTAAGTTCTGAATAAATGCCGGCTGTGATCATTGTCTTTATTAATTATTAATCCCCCCATAAAAGGCTAAGTGGGGTCAGCATTGTTAATTCCATCCTATAAACTGGCAAATTGAAATCCAGATGTTAAGGAGATTCAAAATGTCTCTAAATCTAAGTTCAAGTACAAAGCCAGAAAGCAAGGACTGGGGATCCCATACACCGCAATTTGGATTCACCTCATCAATTTCCCAGAAGGAAAAAGGACAGGGCCATTTAATGAGTCAATGGGGCCGAAGGATCATACTGGCCGCAAAGGCCCAGCCACCAAAATCCCAGGAGTCCTGCGCCCAGTTTGCTGTGCCTACCTTGGTGTAGTTAACGGGGCCATGTAGGCAGCAGGCTGCTCCTGGCACCGAGGCTGAGAGCTCCAGGCAACCCCGCCAGGGAGTGTGGAGGCGGAGACCCCTCCACCTGCCACTCTGCTCAGGATGCTTTCCCACACGGCCTCCACCTCCTGCTATGGGCACCACCCTGCTGCGAGATGCAAGCGGGTCTCCCAGGAAGCAGATGATCTGAAAGCCCCCTTGGAGGCTCGTTAAAGAGCTTTTGGAGGCTCGACTGCAAGATGGATGGATGGATGAACAGGAAAGTGGAGCCAGATCTTCCCAGGAGAGGACAGTCCCACTTCCCCGCCCCACTCTCTCCCCACCACCCGTGGTGGACATGTTGGGGCTCAAGGAGGGGAGTAGGAGGAGGTTGTCGGAGTCCATAGGGATGAGATCATACCCTGTTATGGGCTAAGCACTGTGCTAATTACAATAGGTGACTCTCATGTGGTGCTTGCTCTGTACCAGACACTGGTCCAAATGCTTAACATGTGCTATTTCATTTAGTCCTCACAACCACCATTGAAGGTGAGTAGTATTATCATCCCCATTTTACAGATGAGAAAACTGAGGCACAGAGAGGTTCAGTCACTTGTGCAAGCAAAGCATTAGGCATGCAGCACCTCATTGAATTATCACAACAAATCAGTGGTATAAGGGACTGTATTTTATCACCATTTTATAGAGAAAGAAACTGGCTCAGAGAGGCCAAGTAACTTGCACAAGACCACACAGCTAAGAAGTAGGGAGAATGTGAATTAGGACACAGGGCTAATTCATATTAGCCACCCGTACCCTAAGCTCGGGCTCTCCACCACCATGTCATATTGCCATCAACCCTGAGATGTAGGTGTGTTATCGCCAATCCTATTTTCCAGAAGAAGAAACCAGGGCCCTCAGGGCAAAGTGACTAGCCCAGGGCACACAGTAGTACATTAATCAGGACCAATGCCAGCATGTCTGTCTCCACGCTCCAAAGACAGCTTTCCAGGACTCCACACACACTGCACAGGCGGAGTCCACATCTTCCCCATCAGACTAGGTGCCGCCAGAGTTAGGGGCCTGTCACCTCTCCACTTCCAGACCTTCCTCACACAGACGCAGCCAGGAGGGACTCCCACAGAGAAGATGCTTCCTTGGGCACAGCTGTCTAACAGGTAGGGAGTTTCCTATCCCCGAAGGTCTGTACCAGAGGCTGGAGGGAAGGTCGCTAGAGACCTGCTGGGGGTGGGCCTCAGTGGACCTGATCTCAGAGGAACTTCAAAGTTCTACTCAGTTCCCAAGACCTTCCTCTGGAATCCTTGACCCTTGGGAGTCCCTTACACCCCCCTTATGACCTACCCTCTGTCCCATGGTCTCAGCCTGAAGGGTGCACTGGCTCCCAGTCTCACCTCTCTGCTCCCCTCCACCCCTGTGTGACCTTGGGCGGCAGGCACTTTCACTCTGGGCCTTGTCCTTGAGGGAGAAGAAGAGGGTCCCACCCTCAGGACCCCACACAAATTGACCCATGAGAGGACCCGCCCCAGCGGAGGCAGTGGGCCCAGGACACTCAGGAACCCAACCCACCAGCCACTCGGAGACACGTGTGAAAGGCTCTTATGGAAAGGAGCTGCCCACCAATGCCTGGGGCCCATGCGGTTGTCTGGACAAAGTACACAGGATGCAGGTGGAGAGATGAAGCAAGAGGGAAAAAGCCAGGGACAGAGACCAAGAGATGGGGGAGATAAATGACAGAAAGAGAGAGATGGAGAAGAGACAGTGAGAGACAGAGATGGAGACTTACACAGACAGAAACGGAGAAAAAGACAGAGAGCCAGAGAGATTCACCAAGACAGAGAACACACAGAGAGAAAGACAGAGATACACCTACAAATCCAAATATAGACCTTGAGGAAGACAGGCAGTGAGAAAACAGGGAATCTAACAGCTAGAGAGAGAGAGAGGAAGAAGGGAAGGGAGGAGGGAAGACACAGAGTGAGCTAAAGGGTAATTTCAAAAGGAAAACAGAAAAGGTGCAGAAGAGACAGAAGCAGAGAAAGGACAGAAGCAAGAGGACTGTCCGGAAGAGAGGAAGAGGAGGAGGGAGGGCAGCAGGAGGAGGTGCAGCCGGCAGAGGCATCCTGGCCCCCCCAGACCCACTACCCACATGGCTCCTGATTTCCTAAAGGCATGAGAACGATAACCATTAAACTCTATAAATAATTTTATCCACCCAGCCTCCTAAATGGGTTCTCTGTGTCTATGAAAACTTTTAAAAGCCATTTGCTTGGTAAACATGCAGACAGCAAACAAAGGCCTTTTCCTAGCAGCGGGAGGGGAGGCTGGAAGACTAATTAGGCTGAGGGGTAATTAATAGGGAGCGTGTGCCTGCTAGTCCCCTGCCCGTCTCCTCCCCTCCAGGCCTGGGAGCCAGCTGAGGCTGCCGGTCTGGAGCGGGTCCCTGGCTCTTCACCCCCTTCCCCACTGTGTTCCTCTCTTCCTGGCTTAGTGCCAGCTCATAGCCACACCCTGGGCACGGGAGGGCCACACCTCGGCCAATGACCCATGCTGAGTCAGCCCACCTACACATGGAGAGCATCTTATTCTTTTTTTTTTTTTTTTTTTTTTTGCAGTACGCGGGCCTCTCACTGTTGTGACCTCTCCTGTCGCAGAGCACAGGCTCCGGACACGCAGGCTCAGCGGCCATGGCTCACTGGCCCAGCCGCTCCGTGGCATGTGGGATCTTCCCGGACCAGGGCATGAACCCGTGTCCCCTGCATCGGCAGGCGGACTCTCAACCACTGCGCCACCAGGGAAGCCCAAGAGGGAGGTGAAACCTTAGCACTGGTATTCCTATGGATTTAGAAAGTTCTTCTTTGTCTCTAGCCTGAGTCCCTCATGGTTTTCCATGCCCTCCAGCCTTTAGACCTGAGGTATCCCCCCTACCTAAAAACAGACTGGGTGACGTCTCAGAGAGGGAGTTCCTATCCCTGACTCTAAATCTCAATGTCTAGTGTCAGTCCCAGGCCCTCCTTTCAAATAGGTTCCAAGGCCCCACCTGTGCCTACCTCTGGACTGGCCCACCTTGTCAATATCCTTCCTAAATCTTCACTCGGAACTGGACTTGCCCAGAGAAAAACAAGCTTGCCCCTTATTGTGGCTGCTGTTGTGTATGAACAGAGCCCAGGAGAAGTTAGCTGCTTGGGTATATGTACCTCTCCCTGCCAGCCCCTAAAAAAGGATTACTGCTGCCTGAGCCACTATGGAGAACAGTAGGGAGGTTCCTCATAAAACTAAAAATAGAACTGCCATATGATCCAGCAATCCCAGTCCTGGGCATATACCTGGCCAAATTATAATTCAAAAAGATACATGCACCCCTATGAATAGTAACACTATTCACAATAGCCAAGACATGGAAACAACCTAATGTCATTGACAGGTGAATGGATAAAGAAGATGTGATACAGACACACACACACACACACACAATGGAATACTACTTGCCATCAAAAAGAACAAAATAGGGCCTCCCTGGTGGCACAGTGGTTGAGAGTCCTTCTGCCGACGCAGGGGATACGGGTTCATGCCGTGGAGTGGCTGGGCCTGTGAGCCGTGGTCGCTGAGCCTGCGCGTCCAGAGCCTGTGCTTCGCAAAGGGAGAGGCCACAACAGTGAGAGGCCCGCAAACCGCAAAAAAAAAAAAAAAAAAGAAAGAACAAAATAATGCCATTTGCAGCAACATGGATGCAACTAGAGATTATCATACTAAGTGAAGTAAGTCAGAAAGAGAAAGACAAGTGCCATATGATATCACTTATATGTGGAATCTAAAATATGGCACAAATGAACCTATCTACAAAACAGAAACAGACTCACAGACGTAGAGAACAGACTTGTGGTTGCCAAGGGGGAGGTGGAGAGGGAGAAGGACGGACTGGGAGTTTGGGATGAGCAGATGCAAACTATTACATATAGAATGGATAAACAACAAGGTCCTACTGTATAGCATAGGGAACTATATCCAATCTCCTAAGACAAACCATAATGGAAAAGAATATTAAAAAAGAATGTATATATGCGTATAACTGAGTCACTTTGCTGTACAGCAGAAATTAGCACAACAGTGTAAATCAACTAACCTTCAATTAAAAAAAAAGAATCACTGCTGCCTGGCATCAGCTGACTGCTTGCTAAACCCCCAGGTCTTTGTCACTCCTGCTGGCCCAGCCTCGGCTCTTGGGACCCCACAAGAGGATGTCCTCTTTGTCCCTGTTAAGCTTCATCTTGTGAGATGAAGCTCCAATCAACAGAGATGTTCTTAGATCCTGATTGCATCACCCAGCTTATTTGCAATCCCTTCTGGTCCCAATTCAGTCTTCGGGGCTGGACCCAGGGGCACTCTGGGGGCACTCTGGGTGTTGCTGGGTACAAGGCACCCTTCTCTCCCCTTGCTCCTCAGTGGTGATCCATGTGTGGGCTGCTCTGGCTCTTTGAACTGCCAACTGCCATCAAGCTCCCCATTCATGCTACACATAATGGCCTAGCTGTGCCGGAGAGCCGGGACCCTGGCGTCACGGGATGGGGCTCACATGGCCCAAGGTGGTCTGTTGGTGCTGAGGCACCTCCATTCAGCCCTCTCTGACCCCACAGTTCCCTGACTCCATAAACGTAGAGCCCACACAAGCTCCAGATAACAAAGAGGGAGGCTGCACCCTCCCACCAGCTGTGACAAAGCAGGAGCCTGCCCTTCTGATGTCCGGAGGCCTTGGTAAACATGGCCACAGGAGGAGAGGCTACTGGATGGCAGCTCCTTTCCCAGTGCTGGTACTTAACAGCTCTCGGCACAAGGCCACAGTCACCCAGGGATGCGGTAGCTGTGGTTTCCCAAACTCCACCTGCGTCAAATTGACAAGGAAGAGGAGCCCAGGACTCCATCCAGTCTTTCCCTGAGTCCTGTGTCCAGCAGGGGCAAGGGACAATGGGGGTGGGCAGTGCACAAGTCACTGGCTAGAACTCATTCTGGGTTGGCTCTGGGAAAAACAAGTCACCTGACAATAGGCAACATAATTGAGCGTCTTACATAGTGTCTAAGATCGTAAATTTTGTAGGACTGCAGCTCTGCCATTTAGCTGCTGGGTGACCCTGAGAAAGTTACTTAACCTTTCTGAGCCTCTATTTTCTGATGTGTAAAATGAGAATACTACCGCCTCCTTACAGGGGTCATCTGGGCATTTATTGAGGGCCCACTGAGTCCCAGGAGCCACGAAAGGACTGCTTCATTTCTGCCCCACAGAGTAGTTGCTGCAGGTTCAAATCCATTTTCCAGAATCCGTGGAACCAGATTTTTGAAAAGTACTTCAGTGCATGTTCTGTTTATTTCATGATGCCTCCAGGGGTGCACCCCATAATCAGAGACATGCATCTGCGGCTAATCGCGTGATAACTCTCTGGTTACAGCCTCACATCAGGTCAAATTTTTCACCAAATGAGTTTGGAAACAAAACTCAGTTTTCCGACATTGTTGGCTTCCTGAATTGCAGGTGGACCTGAATTACCATCCCCATTTCTTAGGTGAGGCAAAGGAAGCTGGGCTCAGGCTGCATTGCCCCAGGACGCCCAGCCAGTGGGAGCAGGGCTGAGGCCTGTCTGCTGCGTCCAGGACCTGAGTCCTTGTGTGGTCACCTCACCTTTTGGAGGGATCAGTACGTGATTTTGCCTCTTGCTTCCTACCCAGTGCCTTCATTTCAGGTCCCCCCTTCCAGCCCGGTAATCTCCGAGGGGCAAGCTGGGGAGGTTTAATGTCTGTGAACAAGGCATTGAGTCCCAGACTGGGGAGTGACTTTCGCAGTGATCCAAGGGTTTGTCCTTGCTGCCCTCACCTGCCTTCCTTGCTGGCCTCTCTCTGCAGCCCAGGCCCTTTCCTTACACAGTGCCCATCCCCCAGGCCTCACTCAGGCCAGAGTCAAAGGTCCATTACAGCTTGGTACCCCTGGGGGCATGTGTGTGCTTACTTGTGAGCCAAAGGCAGGCATGGAGGGGATGGGACGAGGGCAAAGTGCCCTGCCCTAACACAGGGACTGTGGGTCAGTGGCGTGTCTTCATGGTGCTCTGGAAAAAACCTCTCCATCCAGCCAGGTCCTACCCCACCCAAGTTCTGGCAGGGGGAACATCGTCAAGAATGTAGGCTTGAGATGTCCTCCTGCTGGGCCTCCCCTCTACCCCAGTCCACAGGCAGCCTCTTCTCCCAGCTGCCTTCCCCAAACCCAAAGGGTGTCAGGTTTACTGAAGGTCTGTATACTGTGCTGTCCCCAGGTTCAACCAACCCTTCTGTCTCTGTCCTGTGGCCGGGCTCCCACCCTGAGATCACTGTATGTGTTTCTTTCCTATTGCTGCAATAACACAGCACCACAAGCTTGGTGGCTTAAACATATTTATTACTCTACAGTTCTGGAGGCCAGAAGTGTGAATTGAGTCTTGCTGGGCTAAGATCAAGGTGTCAGCAGGGCTGTGTTCCTTCTGAAGGCTCTAGAGGAGAATCTGTTCCCTCGCCTTTTCCAGCTTCTAGAGGTGGCCCACATTCCTTGGCTAGTGGCCCCTTACACTGCATTGTTCCAACCCTGCTTTTGCCATCACATCCTCTCTACCTCTTCTGCCTCCTTCCATATTTAAGGACCCTTGTGATTATTTTGGGCCCGCCTGGATAATATTGGGTTGGCCAAAAAGTTGATTTGGGTTTTCTGTAACATCTTACGGGAAAACCCAAACGATCTTTTTGGCCAACCCAATACAACACATTCTGCTTTACCTTAAGGTCAGCTGATTAACAACCTTAATTCCACCTGCAACCTTAATTCTCCTTTGCCATGTAACCTAACATATTCACAGGTTCCAGGGATTAGGACGTCTCTGAGAGGCCATTGTCTGCCTACCACATTATGCCAACAGCCATGGAAGCCAGGGAAGCAGCAGTACTGAGGGCGAAAGGGCGTGGGCTGGAGAGTAAGGAGGTCTCAGCTCACAAATTGTTCTGCCCCTCAATGCTGGGATGACCCTAAGTAAGTGACTTAACCTCTCTGTGATTCAGCTATCTCATTCATTCAACAACTATGCATAGACCACCTACTATACAATGAGTCTACGTTCAGGGGGTAAAGCAAGGACTTCCTCTCATGGAACTTACTTCCTAGTGGGAGAGAGATAGAAAAGAACCAAATCAATATATTAAATGTCAGGTGGCAGGAATAATTGTTATGGAGGAAAATAAGCAGGGGAAGGGTAAAAGGACTGAAGGGTGGGGTGAGAGGTTATTTTAGGAAAAATGGTCAAGAAAAGCCTCTCTGAAGAGGTGACAGTTGATCTGAATGAAGTGAGTAGATGGATCAAGGCCTGTGAATGCATATCAAGAGAAGGACATTCCAGGCAGATGTGAACAGTACATGCAAAGGCCCTGAGGCAGGAGTGTGCCTGGAGAGTGAGGAGTGGCAAGGACACCAGGGTAGTGAAAGGAAGCAAGTTGTGAGGACTTTGGAGAGGCAATGGGGGTCACAGTAACTAGGGCCTGGTGGGCCATAGGGGGCACTTTGGGTTTTACATCAAATGAGATGGTCAAGTTGAGAGTAAGAACTTTTCAAGAATTAATATTGTGTAAGAATACATAGCACAAGGGCTGAAATATAACAGCAGCTTAATAAACTGAAATCCCTAACTTCCAGGGCAGAGGCCATGTCTCCTCCATAAGTCCGGGAGCTCCCGCGGGCTAGCCTCTGTCTCCCCCATCGGACTAGGGCATCCTCCCTGTCAGAGCATCTTCAGGGGTCTGCAGGGCTTCCTCTGTGTTCAGATGCCACAGCCCAGAGCCCAGCCCTCTCCCCAACAGCCTCCAGCATCCGGCCCTGTTTGTGTTTTCTCAGTATTTCCCGCAGCCCCCATGATTCTGTTAGTTTTTGTTGCTCCTTTATTAATTGGCTTTTCTTGGGCTTATTTGATTTCCACTTAATTGCTTAATGACAGCAAGGTTTGTTTTGGGTCTTTTCTTTCCCAGAAGAGGGGCAGGTGCTGGAGAGTGGGCCAGGCAGGCTGCTCAGGGCCATCTGATCTTCTCTGGGGCAGGCTCTTCTCCCACTTGGGCTATCAGGTCCCCCTCCCACCTGTCACCCTACGGAGGACAGAGGAGGGAGGCCAGAGGCTGCCGCAGCTCTAAGCTGCAGACCAGGGCCACCTGGGTGTTTGCAGCCAGGGCCTGCTACTGCGATTCCAGTTAAACCCCTTCTGCGGAGCACGGATCCAAGCCACTGGGCTTGGCCTTGAATACACAGCATCACTCATTCTCAGCAGCTGGAAAGTGGAAGCCTAATATCCGGGCTGAGGCAACAGAGGCTCCCAGTGAACTTGCCTGGGGCCACAGAGCCAGCACTGAGCAGGACGAAAGCCAGCTCTGCCAGATGCAAAAGGCAGGCCCGCCCGTTTCCGTGGGATGGGAGAGTGAACATGATGGACTAGGGTCCTACGCTCTTGGACCTCACAACACAGCAATGAGAGCTGCGTCCGCCTGACCAGACCTACCCCCTTGGAGGAGGAAGGGGGAGGGAGGGAAGGAAGTTCTCTGAATATGTACAAGGTGCCAGGCGTACGCTGACCTCTTACATTCACCATATCATTTAATCCTCATGGCAACTCTAGGAAGAAGTACATCGAACATGATTTATAGATGAGGGCCCTGGGAGGCTAAGAGAGGTTAAGGGACTTGCTCAAAGTCACACCACTGTAAGTGTGAGCCGTAATTTGAACTCAGATTTGTCCGAATCCAAATCCTGAGCTCCTTTGAGGCCACCATGCTGGAGACTGGAGAAGGGTCTTATTTTTTGTGGGCTGGGCAGGGATGAACCTGTGGATGGCTGGTGACCACTGGGTGTGTGGTTGGCGGGGGGGCAGTCAACTACCTGAGACTGACCATACTGGAAGGAGGTGGTTTGCTAGGGAATCAGACCGAAAGTACCCCCTTCATGCATGTGATCTGGGCTCGGGCCCTGCAGGGACCACCCAGCAAGGCTGTCTGAGCTGCCCCCTGGCCCTTGAGGCTCTCTGTCTGGGGACACTCAGGGCCTAAACTTCAGGGACTTCCCTTCCACTACACTGGGGCTGCCAGGGCTGCTCAGAAACTTCAGTCTCTCTCTCTCTCTCGCTCTCTCTCTCTCTCTCTCTCTCATACACACACATACACACACACACACACGTAATCTGTGGTCTCACATCCCAGCATTCTAAACCCTGCCCAGCCTGGCCCCAAACTCTTCAGGCTCATTTTCTGACACCTGGCACCTCCCAGCATACACACGTCATCCTACAGCAAGCCAGGGGTCTCCATGCAAGGATTGTTGATGGCCACGAACATAAAGCAACTCATACTCACTCAAGGGAGTTTAAGGGAAGCACACAGGACACCTCTTGGGGCCCCAGGCTTCTCTCTGCTCCCTTCTGCTCCTCAAGCATGCCGGCTTTCTCTGCCTACCCATAGCCCCATAATGTGGGCTGGCACCAATTCCCGCTTCCGGGATGAGCTTCCTGTCCACTCACCTGTTCACCACCATCCATCTGACTAGTTCTCCGGGTTCAAATTCCCAGGAGCAGGGCTCTGATTGACTCAGCATAGGTCAGGGCTCTACGTCTGGTCCAATCAGCTGTGCCGACAAGGGATAGGGTTCTTTGGACATAGGGCTGTCCTGTCTAAGGGCTCAGGGCCTCTGAGAGCCGGCAGTGAGCTTAGAACAACAGTTGACATGGGGCCACTTCTTGATCCTCAAACAGACCTATGCCTGCCAGCCTTTGCTCTTGCTGTGCCTCCACCTGAACACGCTGCCCACAGATCTCTGTCCTTTGTGGTCCAGAGCAAGTTATTTGATTTCTCCAGTCCTCCAGCTGAGTAAAGCCCCTACCCGCAACATCTTGGGATGGGCCCCTACCCCACCTCTCCCCCCATGGCCTCTTCCGATGATTCATTCCTGGTTTATCTGGGCTCTTCCCCAGCGCACACGGATTTGGTCCTGCCCAGCCGCAGTTTGCCCAGGCACAACGTCCTTACCCCTTACCCTGCACTGATGTTCAAACAAACTGAATAGGGGAAAAGCAATTGCATATTCTGGAGGCCCAATCGGGACGGTGAGGCTAACTCACTGAAAAAAACCATCTGCCAGGCTTTTCCGCAGCCAAGCTGACTCCCCCTCTAGCCTGAGAAAATGTCTCCTTGCCAGCCCAGCCTCCAAGCTAACCCCACACCCTCAGACCTGACCTATTCGGCCAGACTCCCCCTGAGGCCCCCATCTTCCCAAGTTTCCCATTCTGGGGCCCACATCCCCCGCCTTCTGAACACCTAATCTGAAACTCTCAGGTGCGGATTACTCTTCCACCCCCTCCCACACCTGCAAAACCTTTTAAAGTAGAGCTCACAGTCAAAATGCTCAGTTGCTGAAGATAATAATCCCACCCTCCTTCACCCCCTTTGTCTGTAGAGCAGGGTCTGACTTGGACTTTCCATTCTAAGCCCCATTAAATTTTTCCCCTCTCTTCTTTTTTAAACACAGGGTAATTTAAATCCTCTTTTCACAGATGAGAGGCTTTCAACTTTGACACTAGAACTGGGGTTTGATTTATTTATTTTTTGATCCTCAGAATAGATTTTTTTTTCCCAGCCAGAGGGACACCCTGATCCTCTGGGCAGAGCTCTTGCTTTTACAGAAATGATTGCTCAGACCCAGGAGGAGAGGCAACCCGCCCAAGGTCACAGGGCACAGGTGGGCTGAGGACCCAGGTCTCCTGATGCCCCTCCTCTGGACTCCTCTATTTTCACTCTGCTGCAGATGGTCATTTTTTCTAACTTGCAGCAACTATGTGCTTAAAGAGAAAAACAGGAGGGAATTAGATCAATGAGCATCACCTGAGAGAAGGCAGAAGCCAAACCAGCTCCAGCACAGGCCAGAACAATTATGAGGACAATCGCTGTGTGACCACAGAGCTGGCGGCTGGGCCTGGTGGGCAGCGCTAGAACACAGCTGCCTCCAGAGGCCCCTGGCCCCCAAGCAGGGCATCGGGCACTAAGAAATAGTGGCCCTGGTGCCTCTGCTTCCCTGACGCTCCAGGTGAGGCTGGGATCCCAGGATTGCTTCCCTGACACTCCAGGTGAGGCTGGGATCCCAGGATCTACCCTTTGTTCTGGCTGCTGTCATCATAGAGCTTGAGGTTCACTGTGGGCTTGCTAGGTGCCAGGTCCTTTGCACACACACGGTCACATCCAGCCTTCCCAACAATCCCACGAGGCCACCACCATTCCACTACGCCCACTCTACAGATGAGGAAACGGAGGCTTAGAGGAACCCAGCAACTTGTTCAAGGTCACACAGCAGATAGAAGGTAGATCTGGGATCAGAAGCTGTCTGGCTCCAGAGCCCACACTCTTCCCATTACGCCCCTCAGATTAGATTTTTTGAAGTCCTACAGGCTGGGAAGGAGCCAGGTGCAGAGGATCAGAGTAGGACTGAGGGACCATTCCATCCACTGATTAAAAAAAAAAAAAATGCTGTCTGTCATGAGTGCCTGGGGCCATGCAAATCAGCAGACGGCTGACCTTGTTGCCAACCAGGGTGGACCCCAGCCGGCAGCATCAGCGGATCAGACACTCACCTGGGATCAGGCCTTTCTTTTCTTCCCCTGGAGGCTGACCCTGCCTGTGTGGACAGGCCAGCCATTCCAAGGCCATTCCAAGGCTAAGATACCTGTACACCTGTACCTGAACAGCGGTGTGGCCCTGGACCAGGGGGGTGGGTGGCATCAAAGTAGACTTAGATGGAAGCAAGTTGTGCCAAGGCCGTGGAAGGACCCGCCCCCATTCCAGAAAGTCCTGCACTGATGGAGGAGGGGGAGAAGGAGAAGGCTCCGGCAGTAGAAAAATGAAACTGCTCTCTCCTTAGAGCTTGGGTCTTAGGAGGACTCTCCGTGGGATTGGTGCTCACCCAAGTAAAAGCCCACGGTCTTGAGATGACCGTCAGGGCCCTGTATGACCTGTGACCTCAGTGACCTCATGCCCTATTCTGTCCTCGGTCCTTGCTCTTCCCCAGACACATCTGCCACCTCACTATTCCTGAAATACCCCAGGCACAGTCCTGCCCCGGAGCCTTTGCAATTGCAGGTCCCTCTGCCTGCACCTCCTCCAGACCTCACTTGGTTGACTCATCTCTTCCCTAGAATTGCAAGTCAGCTCACCGTTGCCTAACCCCACGTTCTTACCTTTTCTACTTAATACCTCTGGCCATCTAGTATAATATATTTTGTCCTGATGGATGCATGTATTTGTCTGTCTGTCCCACATAAGCTTTGTGAGGGCAGGGATTTTGTCTGTTTTGCTCTCTTCCTGGAGTTTCCAACAGCGCCTTGCGCGTACATGCATCGTCCTTCAATGAGGTCTTAAACTTTCCAAAGGCAGAAACGGGCATCACCTGGGCCACAGTCTGGGTGGATGTTTGGAATTGGCAAACACCAACTGCTGGTCACATCCAGGCACCTGTAAGACCACCCAACTGTGAATGAGTGTGTGAGTGAGGGCAGTGGGAGGCCAGCCAGGGCAGGGAGGAAATTTCCACCATTTGGTCCCAATTATCATGTAATTACAGCCTCACGTTTCTCTCCACTGCAGCATCTGCTTCTATTCAACCAGGAGGGTCTAGACCAACACTAAGGGTGTGTGTGTGTGTGTGTGTGTGTGTGTGTGTGTGTGTGAGAGAGAGAGAGAGAGAGAGAGAGAGAGAGAGAGAGATGAGAGAGAAGTTTTTAGAAAAACATATTCAGAGTCGACAGGCAGCCACAGACCAACGGCACCCAAAGGGTATGTGCCAGCAAGAACAACTGCCTTTTCCCTTCTAGTAAATTCCCCACAGGGGCTGTGGTACCTGAGTCAGTAAGGAAGTTCTAAGAAAGAGCAATGAAGAGCCCCCAAGGCTGTATTTACCTGACATCCAACATCTGGATGAAAAGTGAAAAATCCTCATTGTCAGGGTCTTTTTTCTCTGTACAAAGCTCTAGGTATTTAGAAACATCTGGGTGACGGGCTGGCTGATTCTGCTTTTCGTCCAGATGCTCAGCCCGACTGTGGTTTCTGTAGAGACAGGTTCAAGCTGGGGGGAGGGGGGGGCGTGGAGACGGTCAGGGAGAAGGGGCCACAGTCCTGCCCTGAGGAAGCTTCTGACCCTTGGTTCACTCTAGTCTTTGTCACCTGCCTCCTCAGCTGGAAGGATCTGTTCTCCCCAGCCCCTCACACAGCCCCCAAGTTGCACAGAGCTGAGACACACTGACATTTATGCAACGTCTTCCACGGGGAATCAGCCAGCCCAGCACAGAATTAGCTGGCATCTTCCCACTCTTGGATTATACGACAGCGGCTTTGATCGAATCTGGCAACCAGATTTATGAATCAGTCGATATTTATTGTGGGGAACAATCCATCTTCATGTCTGGTCTGTGCACACAGAACCCTGCTCCAGGCATGCCCAGACGCCTTGGTGCTAAATGTTGAAGAGCTCAGGGTGAACACATCTGAGGAGGGGCAAAGGAAAGGGGTATGACACCATCAAAAACGAGACAAAATATAATGTGAAATGTAACTGGTAGGGGGAGAGAGGGAAGGAGGTAGCTACCCTAGCCATCCCATGTTCGTCCTGGTCTGCCCTTCTCAACCCTCTCCAAACCCTCACATCCTCCAACTAGCAAAAGTCACTATTTTTTGTTGTTGTTGTTAAATTTATTTATATTATTTGTTTATTTTTGGCTGCGTTGGGTCTTCGTTGCTGCGCGCGGGCTTTCTCTCGTTGCGGCGAGCAGGGGTACTCTTTGTTGCGGTGAGCAGGCTTCTCATTGCGGTGGCTTCTCTTGTTGCGGAGCACGGGCTCTAGGCGCACGGGCTTCAGGAGTTGTGGCGCACGGGCTTATTTGCTCCACAGCATGTGGGATCTTCCCGGACCAGGGCTTGAACCCGTGTCCCCTGCATTGGCAGGGGGATTCTTAACCACTGCGCCACCAGGGAAGTCCAGAAGTCACTAATTATTAATATTCTTTGAAGTCAAATATGTTGCAAAATTTTGATGCAATGCATTCCAGTGAACTGAAAGCGTGTGTGTGTGTGTTCTTCTAATGATTTACGCTTTTGTTCTCTCCCCTGTCCACTGGACCATTAAAGAAATTAACTGAGCTTGACCACCCAAGCCCAGTCTTCTGATGGACCAATCAGAGAGGCAAGGTTGTAGCTCAGCTGATGAATTGCCAGGGAAAAGGCTACTCAGGATTCTCTCATTTGCATACCCGCACTGATTGGCTAAACCACAGTCCCTGTAGTAGAAAGTAAGCTCCCAGTTAAAGCAGAGGGAATCCAAGTGTCCATCCATCCAATGGCAGTCTGTTTATTTTGAGGCCTAGGAAGGATGGTCTGTTACTGTTCTGGGCTTCTCAGACTAATTGTAAGAAGTGAGGGGTGGAATTTAAGACAGGTGGGAAGAAAGAAGTAAAATGGTCACCTTCTAGTGCCTCCTTCCCAGCCCTAACTCTGCATCCTGCCCCAACTACTCCTTATTCTTCTGGCCCTCTGTGCCAAGGCCACCACCCTTTTGACACTGTGCCAAAAGCCCACCCCACAGACCATCCCCCATCTGGAGCTTCTTGCAGGAAATACAAGGCACTAAGGGGCACTGAGGAGGGGAAAGGGAAATGTTTGAGGGGCTTAGTAGCCCTCCAAAAATTAAAGAGCAGAGTCTCTACCAGCAGGGAGATGAGAGACACTCTGACCCTTCCTCACTTCTCCAGCCTTCACACCATTTAGGATCATGAGGGCTGTTCTAGGAGTGATGGAGGAGCTGGGCGGCAATGGCTGGGTTGGGGAGACAGGGCCTGGCACCATCTTCACCCACCCACAAAGCTTGGGCCTGAAGTTGAGCAGAGGAACTGCTTTCTTGCCTTACAGAGACAATAGGTCTGGGTGGGGAGGGGCAGGCCAGGCAAAAGAGTCTTCTCAGGAACTAACTCCCCAGATGGTACAGACAAGAAAAGGGCTGGGCCAGCCCCTGTCTCCCAAATGGGAGGAGAATGGAAAGCACCCAGAGGAGATAAGAGACAACTGCCCCCCACCCAACCCAAGGACCGGGACACCTGGGCTCTTAACCTGGCTCTTGTCAATTACTTCACCCCTCCAGACCCCTGTCAGATGGGGAATCATGGTTTCTCAGACCTACCCCAGAGCTAGTCACACAAGACAATACATGCAAAGGACTGGAATCTCTGTGGCTCCAAAGGACAGAATCTGAACCAATGGGTAAATTTACAGGGGATCAGGCTTACACTCAGTGTATAAAAGAGTTTTCTACATTCAAAGTGCCCGGCAATGGAAGCAGCTCAGATAGTGATTTAGCACAGTTCAAGCACCCAAGTAGAGTTTGGATGACCATCTGTTGTAGAGTATGATTTCCAGACATTTTCATGCACTAGATGGGAATTTGGGCATAATCTGTTGGCTGCTTCTAACTCTTTAGGATTCTATGATTCATTCATTGAAGAAATGTTTATTGGTTGCCCACTAGACCCATCTCTGTCACTGATATACTGTGGACTACCAATTTTCCTCTCTGAAGCCGGTTTCCCACATATAACATTTGAGTGTTGGGCCGGTGGGCCACTGAGGGCTCGTCCAGCTCTGACAGGTTGCCTTGTTCTAAACGGGATCAGAAGGACTGCACAGGCTCACGCTATCCCCCCTCGTCCCCCTCCTTCTCCTGCTTCTTCCCACACTGCCCAGAGCTTAGCAGAGTTGGGACTGAATGAACTTCTTCTGGCCTGGGAAGCCGTGTAAAACAGATGGGCCTGTTGCCGTGGAGACCAGGGAGCCACTTGTCTTGGGGGGCTGGGGATTGGGTGGGGGGTGAAGGCAGGCACGGGTGATTTACTCCTGTAACAGCCCAGCCCAGAATCTACATGAATGTTAAACGGGGTGGCTCCAGGCAATCACTCAGCCAGACAGATCAGAAACCACTTAAGATAAAAGACCCAGAACATTTGTACATCCCAGGGATGCCTGTGACTTCCCCGGCTCCCCACCCCTACCGCACAACCTTGGGCAGGTCAGCCACTCTCTGGCCAGAGGATTTGACTCAATTTTTCCGCAGGCAAAGCTGGAGGAGCACAGGATCTGTCCTGAGCGGGATGGGGGGCTGGGCAGGGGATATAGGCAATTCTAGAGGGCACTGGCTGGGGGAACTGAGGGAAGCTGACTTCTTGGGCTCCTTAGAAAAACACAATCAGCACTGGCAATCAGCACTGTCCAACCACAGATGGGCTGCCCCAGGAGGGAGTGAGCTCCCCAACCCTGGAAGCATTCAAACTGGGCTGGGAAGATCCTCCATCAGAGATTCTCAGTACGACTTCCCTGTCAAGCAGGAGACTGAGCCTGGTAGCTTCTGAGGGCGGCTCTTTCAATTCTGATATCCCGTGATAGCAGAGGCAGAAGAATATTGTGGTCACAAGTGTGTACTTTGGAGTCAGACAGACCTGGGCTCAGGTCCCAGCTCTGCATCTTACTTGCTGTGTGACCTTAAACAAGTTAACTTCCTCTGAACCTCTATCTCCTCACCTGTGAAATGTGAGGCGTAATACCAGATTTATAAGATTTTCTGGAAGGGGTTAAAGCGAAGCAATGTACCTAAAGTGCTTAGCACAGTACCTAGCCCATAGTGAATACCTGATAAGTGGTTATTATTAGTATTCTGTAATTAGGAAACCCACAAAGGAATGGGGGCTCCCAGCTGTTTGAATTGGACTCAGCCAAGACGACTGGCTCCTGATCTTCCGCTTATTGTGTGATCGTGGGCAAATTTCTTAATCTCTCTGTGTCTTAATTTCCTCATCAGTAAAATGAGGCTAATAATCGTGCTCACCTCATAGAGTTATTGTGAGGATTGAATTCCATGTCGCATCTAAAGTGTTTGGGGGCTTCCCTGGTGGTGCAGTGGTTGAGAGTCCGCCTGCCCATGCAGGGGACACGGGTTCGTGCCGCGGTCTGGGAGGATCCCACATGCCGCGGAGCGGCTGGGCCTGTGAGCCATGGCCGCTAAGGCTGCGCATCCGGAGCCTGTGCTCCGCAACGGGAGAGGCCACAACAGCGGGAGGCCCGCGTACCGCAAATAAATAAATAAATAAATAAAACAGACATAAAGTGTTTGGGATAGAACCTAGCACAGAGCAAGTACCCAATAGCCGTGTGCTACCATCACCATCACCATCATCGTCTCATCCTCGTCCTCCACTCTGGTTGTCTCCCCAGTGCTTAGTACTTGTTAAGGCCAAGGGATCGATTTAGAGATAGTGGTTCATGAGTAGGCAATGCTGCTTCAAAATTTAGTGGAGACAAGAGAGACCGAAAGGAAGAAAAAGGAAAGGGGGCAGCCTGAAGGAAGAGGCAGCAGAGCAAAGTTGGTAACTAAAGAAGAGCAAGGACTCACAGTGGCTCCACACTTGTAGGGAAGGGAGGGGGACTGACAGAACAAGAGAAGGGACTGATGGGGAAAAGGGTGAGTGGTTCCACGTGGAAACCCCGATCTTCATACAATGCAAATGTTCCGTATTCAGTTGACAGACATATCTTGAGCACCTACAGTGCATTAGGCACTAAGAATATAAATATGAATAGACATGTTCCTGATCTTAGAGGAAATGTTTTCAGCTTTTCACCATTGTGTGATGTTAGCAGTAGGTTTGTCGTATACGGCCTTTATTATGTTGAGGTATGTTCCCTCTATGCCCACTCTCTGGAGAGTTTTTACCATAAATTGTGCTGAATTTTGTCAAAAGCTTTTTCTGCATCTACTGAGATGCTCATATGGTTTGTATTCTTCAATTTGTTGTGTGGAGTATCACACTGATTGATTTGCATATATTGAAAAATCCTTGCATCCCTGGGATAAATCCCACTTGATCATGGTGTATGATCCTTTTAACGTATTGTTAGATTCGGATTGCTAGTATTTTGTTGAGTATTTTTGCAGATTAAAAAAAAAGAATGTTTATGCCAAAATGAAAAGGAGAAAAATAAATGAAGAAAAAATAGGAAAAAAATATGAACACATATGGTTCCTGCCCTCCAAGGACCTTGTAGTATCAGTGGGGGAAGTGAAGACATCCCAAATGCATGCAACAAGCATAACAGACGCTTTTATCCACAGTATCTGTCCAAGTAGCTGCAGAACAAGGAAGTGATTGATTTCACCAGGCTTCAAGGAAGAAGTTACTCACGAACTGAGTAGATGTTCTCCAGGAAGACTGGGGGAAACATACCTGTAGGAAGGGAAAGCATGAGAGAAATACCAGCGAGTGAAAAGCCATGCCATATTCTACACTAATAAGTCATTCTGATACTAAGGACTCTCAGATCCAGAGCTGAGGCTGGAGATGCCTCAAGGGACCATGGGCTGGACAGCAGTGTGGGCCATAATACAGAAAGAGGGAAGGATCAAGAAAAGAGTTGTGCTGGGATGTGGGGACCCTGAAAGGGAAGGAGATAGTTTACAACATGGGTTTGGAGTCAGACGCATAAGAGGAGAGTTTGGCTGGGAAAAATCAGGGACAATTCTTCCTTTAAGGTAGGAGGGAAGGAGCAAAGAAAGCACAAGACATTTTGAAGTAGGGAGTGAGAACTGACAGGCCTAGGAGGTCCACCCCTGACCTTTCCAGAAAAGTCAGAGGCAAGGACTTTAGTTAAAAAAAAAAAAAGTTGGGGGCTTCCCTGCTGGCGCAGTGGTTGAGAGTCCGCCTGCCAATGCAGGGGATGCAGGTCCGTGCCCCGGTCCGGGAAGATCCCGCATGCCGCGGAGTGGCTAGGCCTGTGAGCCATGACCACTGAGACTGCACGTCCGGAGCCTGTGCTCCGCAACGGGAGAGGCCACAACATTGAGAGGCCCGCATACCGCAAAAAAAAAAAAAAAAAACCAACAAAAAAAGAGTGCCAAGTCCATTCAATGGGGAAGGGACACGTTTTTCACCATATGGTTCTAGGACAACTAGGTTTCCACATGCAAAAGAATGAAGTTGGACCCTACCTCACAGCAAATACAAATATTAACTCAAAATGGAATTATGACTTAAATATAAGAACTAAAACCATAAATATCTTAGAAAAACATAGGGGAAAATCTTTATAACGTTGAATTTGGCAATGGATTCATAGATTTGACACCAAAAGCACAAATAACTAAAGAAAAATACAGATAAATTGGACTTCATCAAAATTAAAAATTTTGTGCATCAAAGGCATTATCAAGAAATTGAAAAGACAACCTACAGAATGGCAGAAATTATTTGCAAATCATTTGTTAAGGGCTAAATATCCAGAATATATAAAGAATTCCTACACTCAAAAAAAAAGACAAACAACCCAATCTCAAAAACGGAAAAAGGACTTGAATAGACTTTCTCCAAGGAATATATACAAATGGCCAATAAGCACATGAAAAAATGTTCAACATCATTAGCCACTAGGGAAATGTGTATAAGAGCCTCAATGAGGCATCACTTCATATCTACAAAGATGGTATTAATAATAATAAATGGAAATTAACAAGTGAGGATTTGGAGAGATCAGAATTCTCATGCATTTCTGGTAGAAATGTAAAATGGTACAGACTCTGGAAAACAGTTTTATGGTTGAAACACCAAAATTTAAACATAGATTTCTGTATGACCCAGCAATTCCACTCCTAGGTATATACCCAAAAGAACTGAAAACAAGGATTCAGATACTTGTATGCCAATGTTCATTGCAGTAGCCAAAAGGTGGAAACAACCCAAACAACAGGGTAAATGGATAAGCAAAATGTGGTATACACACACAATGGAATATTGTTCAGCCATAAAAAGGATGAAGTTCTGATACATGCTACAACATGGATGAACTATAATCATAGCCATATTGGGGGAGGGGTGCAGATTGTGTAGGTACTTGGCTTTTACTCTAAGTAAGACAGAAAGCCATTGGAAGGTTTTGAAGGGGCAAGATATAAACTGACTTATGTTTTTAAAGAACCACTTTGGAGACAATGAGGGAAGTGTGGAAACCAGTTAGGAGGCTATTGAAATTACCAGGTAAGGTACAATGGTGGCTTGACCCAGGATGTAGCAGTGGATGTGGTAAGAAGTAATTTACATTTCTGTAAATAATGTCAATAGGATGTACAGACAGTGTGGAATTAGAGTGTGAGAGAAGGGGCAGAGTTAAGGATGGCACTGAGGACTTAAGCCTGAGCAAAGGATCAATGGAGCTGACATTTACAGAGAGAGGGAGACTGTAGGAGGAGCAGATTTGGAAGGGGGAAGATCAAGAGTTTGTACTGGGTCATGTTAAGGTTGATTTGCCTGTTAGATGTCTAAGAAGAGTTACTGAGTAGGGAACTGGATGCATAAGTCTGGAGTGAGATATGTCAGAGGTAAGGAAACAAATATTCAGGTCTAAGACACTTCCACAAGGTCACACAGCTAAAAAGTGGCAGGACCCAGGACTCACCCCAAAACCTGGGTTCTTAACCTCTGTGTTATACTGCTTCCCCAGTAACCCATGGTGAGCCAAGACTTGGTTTTTGAGGAGGGAGAACAGAGTAGAAGTTTTCAGGCTGTTGACCCTTAGCCTTGATGACTATAATTCTCCCTGTTCCAACCTGAGTTGTTACTAGGATAGGTTTCATCTGCAGTCCCTCTCAGCATGCATTTATTTGCCTTTATAAGAAAGCAGTTCCCAGGAAATGGCCACCCCATGTCTCTCCCTGCGTGTGGGTGAATAGAGTGGGAGGAAGTGAGAGTTGTTGAGGGTTTTTTCTTTCTTTCTTTCTTTCCCCTTATTATTATTATTTTTTTTTTGGAAACTGTCCGGGGGACGTGGTGTTGCTGCTGGTGGTAGCAGAAACTGCTACAATCAGAGCTATTTCAAAGCAAAGAACTAATTTACTGCATGAATGACTTTAGCTCAAAAGAAGAAATAAGGGCGACCAGGAGTCCTAAGGCAGCGAAATAATAGGGTAATTTACACGGAGAGATGAGGGAGATGGGAGAAATATGCAGGGTAATTCTTTTGCATAATCTTTATTTTATATTTTTGCCCTTTACCCCTTTGCCTCTCTGGGCACAGAGCCTCAGTTCAGACATGCTTCTTGGCCATCCTCAGGTTGATCCCTGAAAAAGAAGAAAGGGCAAGGAAGACAGGGCTGCTCAGGCTGGGGAAGAGACTGTTGGTCAAGAGGCGGTTTCATGGCTGCTTCCTAAAGCCAGCTTCTGTTAGGAGGATGGTCTGTGGGAGGTCCCCTCTGAGCCTTGAGATTGCTGAGGGATTGCAAAGGACAGCTTCATATGCCCAGTTGAGTGCAGTGTACAAATTAGATGCTATCTACCACCAGCCTCAGCTGGTCCCAGACTAAGAGCTCACTATTATCCCTGTTGTGGACTGAATATATGTCCCTCCTTCCAAATTCATATGTTGAAATCCTATCCCCCAATGTGATGGTATTAGGATGTGGGACCTTCAGGAGGTAATTGAATCATGAAGGTGGAACCCTCATGAATGGGATTAGTGCTCTTATAAAAGAGACCCCAGAGATCTCTCTCCCCATCTTTCTACCATGTGAGGGTACAAGGAGAAGTAGGCAGTGTACAACCTAGAAGAGGGTTCTCGCCAAGATCCAACCATGCTGGCACCCCATCCTAGGAATTCCAGCATCCAGAACTGTAAGAAATAAATTTCTGTTGCTCAAAAAGAATTAAATATCTAGGAATAAACCTACCTAAGGAGACAAAAGACCTGTATGCAGAAAATTATAAGACACTGATGAAAGAAATTAAAGATGATACAAACAGATGGAGAGATACACTATGTTCTTGGATTGGAAGAATCAACATTGTGAAAATGACTATACTACCCAAAGCAATCTACAGATTCAATGCAATCCCTATCAAACTACCACTGGCATTTTTCACAGAACTAGAACAAAAAATTTCACAATTTGTATGGAAAGACCCTGAACAGCCAAAGCAATCTTGAGAACAAAAAATGGAGCTGGAGGAATCAGGCTCCCTGGCTTCAGACTATACTACAAAGCTACAGTAATCAATACAGTATGGTACTGGCACAAAAACAGAAATATAGGTCAATGCAACAGGATAGAAAGCCCAGAGATAAACCCATACACATATGGTCACCTTATCTTTGATAAAGGAGGCAAGAATATACAGTGGAGAAAAGACAGCCTCTTCAATAAGTGGTGCTGGGAAAATTGGACAGGTACATGTAAAAGTATGAAATTAGAACACTCCCTAACACCATACACAAAAATAAATTCAAAATGGATTAAAGACCTAAATGTAAGGCCAGACACTATCAAACTCGTAGAGGAAAACATAGGCAGGACACTCTATGACATAAA